>NW_026876823.1:0-205769 GCF_032173495.1 Musca vetustissima | reverse complement strand
ACTGACCTGCCCGCGGTGTCACCTGGGTAGCTATTTTTCATCATCACCCATTGAAATAGTGAGCTAATGTGCCGCGAGTTCACCCATAAGAACGATAAGAAAATTGGGTTGAGGCGTTGGGTTAGTTGCCCACACTCGGAAAACCCCTCCTACTATGAAAAAGCAAACGTATAAAGGAGCACGATCTGCGAATCTGCATTTGGAATGTGCACACCTTGTTCAGAACAGGCGCAGTTTTCGCTTTGGCGGATGTACTCAAGAAGTACAAAGCCGATATTATTGCCTTACAGGAAATGCGATGGAAAGGGACTGGCGTAAGTAAGTCAGATGATTACGCCCTGTATTATAGCTGCCATGAAACGAGACATGAATTTGGTTGCAGATTTTTTGGTTAACAGGAGAATAAAATACGTCGCCTCCAGATTCACCCAAGTAGATGAGCGAATTGCTATAATCCGCATAAAAGCGAAGCTCTTCTACATCAGTCGTATTTGCGCCCATGCTCCGACCGAAGATAAAGATAAACAGACCAAAGTCATATTTTACCAGCGCCTAGAAACAGCATATGATCGTTGCCCTGGCCATATGACATTAAAAATCTACTAATCGTAAGGGAGAAATATCTTTGGCCACACTGTCGGAAAATTCAGCCTTCATGAAGAGACATCCGACAACGGCATATTTTATGAGAGCCTAGAAACAGCATATGATCGCTGCCCTGACCATATGACATTAAAATTCTACTAGGAGATTTTAATGCAAAAATCGGAAAAGAAAATATCTTTGGCCCAACCGTCTCGGAAAAGTCAGCCTTCATGAAGAAACATCCGACAACGTCATGAGGTTGATTGACTTCGCGGCAGCAAAAAAAACATGGTAGTTATCAGCACCAGATTCAAGCACCTCGATATACACAAGGCCACCTGGATTTCTCCTGATCAAGCAACGAGAAATCAAATTGATCATTTTGTGATAGACGGAGGGCATTCATCCAGTGTGTTTGACGTTCGATCGATCCGGGGAGCGAATATCGATTCGGACCACTACCTACCTAGCAGCCAAGGTTCGCACTCGTCTTAATATTGCAGCAAAGGTGCGATCTAACACAGCACGGAAACTCGACGTCGAAAAGATGCAAACTCGACAGGTAGCCGAGGCCTACTCCGCTCAACCTACCCACCTGCTTGACGAAAGCGCTTCTTGTCCCGATAATAGTATAGAAGCACAATGGCAAAGAATTGCCCAATCCCTACAAACTGCAGCAAAAACAACACTTGGGTGCCAAAAACCACTACCAAGAAATCCGTGGTACGATCAGGAGTGTCGTAATGCTACTGATATGAAAAACGCAGCGTATAGGGCAACCCTGCAGAGAGTAGCAACACGTAATGTGATGGAGAATTATCGAGAGAAAAGGAGAGAGAGAGGAGAAACGTGTTTTCAGAAAAAGAAGATAGGACAAGAAAATCGTGAGCATGAGCAAATCGAGATGTACAGGAGTCAGAATGAAGTCCGAAAATTCTACCAACGGGTAAAACATCAAAACCGAAGGCTTTGGTGCAGGCATATCCTCCTGTAGAGATGAAGAAGGAAACCTGGTGACAGATACAGACAGCGTGTTGAGGATCTGGAAGGAGCATTTTGGAAAGCTTCTGGTATCAAATAGTAGCGGTGAAGAAGATACCTCAGAACCAATATGAGATGATGGTATAGAGTGTATACCACCTATCCAAGATGAGGTCAGAATAGCAATTAATCGGCTAAAGAACAATAAAAGCAGCAGGTGCCGACGGGTTACCAGCCGAACTATTCAAGACTGGTGGTCATATGTTGGTCAGGAGCATGCACCAGCTGATTAGTACAATTTGGCTAGAGGAATGCATGCCCAATGTTGGGAACCTCAGCATCCTGTGTCCCGTGCACAAAAAAAGGAGACAAGACGATATGTACCAACTATAGAGGAATTAGCCTTCTACCCATCACATATAAAGTGCTATCCAGTGTGCTGTGTGAACGATTGAAGACCCACAAAACCACACATCGACACATACCACCTATTCGTCGACTATAAAGACGCATTCGCGACAGCCCAATCCTTTCAGAGATGTTTAAAGCCATGTCTACGTTCGGCATTTCGGCAAAATTAATACGGCTTTGCAGGATAACTTTAAGTGGCACAATATCAGCAGTTAAAATCGGAAAGGACCTACGGGAGCCCTTCAATACGGAACGAGGATTCAGACAAGGTGATAGTTTGTCGTGTGATCTTTTTAACATCCTGCTGGAAAAGGTCATACGAGAGGCAAAGGTGAACTGAAATGGTCGAGGTAGTTAAAGATTCGAGGTAGTTAAAGATGTTATATCACACTTTACAAGACGCTGATACAACCCGTGCTGTTAATGGATCTGAAGCATGGATACTTGCGCAAGCAGATGAGGCAGCTCTTGGAGTATTTGAGAGAAAAATTCTCCGAAAGATCTATGGGCCGATATGATGGTTGACGGCGAATATCGCCGTCGAATGAACCATGAGTTGTACCAGCTATTCTCGTACATCGACATTGATAGACGTATTGAGCTGCAACTACTACGTTTGCTAGGTCATGTTGTGAGAATGTATGAAGATGCCCCAGCCCAAAAGGCATATAACAGCGAACCGGCTGATGGTTCACGCAGAAGGGGAAGGCCACGAATAAGATGGAGAGATCAAGTGGAGGACAACATTGCCGAATATGTTTTTTTTTCAAATTGGAAAAACTGCCCAAAAGACCTGGAAATCTTTTCTAAGTTCGGCTTATGGAACGAAAGTTCTGTCACAAGCCAACTAAGTAAGTAAATAAGACAAAGCGTGGATTTTTTTAGGACCGTATGGAGGTAGCTAACATCGAGAATCTAATGGATCTTCTACAGGTCCTAATGGATCCTTCAGAAGTTCTGATGGTCTTTATAGGTGCTTAGAGGTTTCTAAAAGTGCTACAGTAAATCATTCAAGGATCTATTGGAGGTACTAAGAGGTCTTGATGGCTAACTTCTAGAACCTAATGATTTTTTTGCACGTCCTAAGTGATACTTCCGAAATTCCGAGGAGGGTACAGGTTCTTAAGGATGCTTCAGTAAGCCTTTGCAATGTACAATGCTGTCTGGTAGGTTCTTAGAGGTCTTGGTAGATAACTTCGAATCCTCAGAGGTTCTAAAGAACCTTGAAATGGCCATAGGACCGTATGGAGGTAGCTAACTTCGAGAATCTAATGGATCTTCTACAGGTTCTAATGGATCCTTCAGAAGTTCTGATGGTCTTTATAGGTGCTTAGATGTTTCTAAAGGTCATTTCAGGATCTACTGGAGGTACTAAGTGGTCTTGATGTCTAACTTCTAGAACCTAATGGATTTTTTGCACGTCCTAAGTGATCCTTCCGAAATTCTGAGAAAGGTAAAGGTTCTTAAGGATGCTTCAGTAAGCCTTTGCAATGTACAATGCTGTCTGGTAGGTTCTGAGAGGTCTTGGTAGATAACTTCGAATCCTCAGAGATTCTAAAGAACCTTGAAATGGCCTTAGGACCGTATGGAGGTAGCTAACATCGAGAATTTAATGGATATTCTACAGGTCTTAATGTATCCTTCAGAAGTTCTGATGGTCTTTATAGGTGCTTAGAGGTTTCTAAAGGTGTTACAGTAAATCATTCAAGGATCTATTGGAGGTACGAAGAGGTCTTGATGGCTAACTTCTAGAACCTAATGAATTTTTTGCACGTCCTAAGTGATCCTTCCGAAATTCTGAGGAGGGTAAAGGTTCTTAAGGATGCTCCAGTAAGCCTTGGCAATGTACAGTGCTGTCTGATAGATTCTTAGAGGTCTTGGTAGATAACTTCGAATCCGCAGAGGTTCTAAAGAATCTTTAAATGGCCTTAGGATCGAAAAATTATCCTCCTCGAGTACTAAGAACACTTCTAAGGTGTATAGTATGACCTCAAAATACCTTCAAGATGTCCATGAAACCTTTAAGATGATCCGCAAGCTCTCTATTAGGAATCAATAATAACCTCCAGAGTACTAAGAACATTTCTATGTGTTTTATTATAACCTCTGATAATCTCCAAGATGTTAATGAGCACTCCTAAGAACCTCTAAGCTGTCCTTCAGAACCTCTGAAGGGTATATTATGACCTCAGGGCCATTAAATATTCAATAAGGACCTCCTAGAATCCTAAGAGTACTTCTATGGGGTATATGATAAACAAATATTTTTTTTAAAAATCCACATCTTGTTTGGATTTTTGAAATTTTTTTTTATAAAAAATTCAAAATTTCTTTTTCCTTTGAACCGACCATATTTTTTGAGTGTATCGGTTTTTCTCCCAAGCAAACATTTATAAATTTCACAAAGCAATCATTTGGATATTGTAATGGGTTGTTAACACAGCAGGCCATTTTATGCTTAAGTTAGTAGTCAACGACGATGATGATGACGACCATGTGGAGGATGTCGATGGTAGTGGTGTTCGTTTTACTGCCTCGACATGGTTGCAGCAATACAGAAATCCATGACTCCCGGATGACTCCTTTCGGTGTGACTACTGCTGCCGTTTTGTGCCATAATAAAATGCAAAGTATTCCAGAGCAACTGGCGGCACACAACGAAGTAGTTTTCGTAGTTCTGGTTGTTGTTGTTGTTGCTATAAATTTGACTGTTACAGTTACTTTTGGGCCATAAAAACGGAAATATGGCACAAAATACTTTCTGGCTGGTCCACACAGTAGTTGGATGGATGGTTGATTGGTCGTTCGAAGTGTTTGTTGCTGTGTATTTTCTGCACTCATGTCCTGTTTTCTGTAACTTTTTCATGTTACAGTTTAATGGTCATAGGGTAGAGAGGGGAGCTAGGGGTATCGGTCCTCCAAGAGACCATAGAAATTGTGCCACTGGTGTTTGCCCCCTAGAATCGTTGACATGGGAAAAAGTATCTGCTCGACAAAAGGACACCAAACTTTGAATTTTTCCTGCCTGAATCACATCAGGATGCCTGGCGAATTGGTTCAGCCTGCCGGCCAGCCATGCCAAGGTCTCCCAACCTATGTTTGCCACATGAAATTTGTTAATAGACTGCAAAATATGTCCACCGAGAATGAGGGGACATGTCATACGACTAGGTCTGCTGCAGTTGTAACTAACTTTGTGACACTGGGCACATAGCAGTGGGTCCTGTGCCTTCAAACATCCTTGCCGGGCAAAAAAATTCATTGCAACCGAATAGGGCAAAAAAATTTAATTAGCAAAACACAAGTATACTTAACACGAAATGAGTAACTGGCTACTTTTTTTGTGTGTTATCTGAACACAAATACACATACATGACATGGAGGGACCTCCCTTCGATGTTCTAAATTCCGGAAAAAGAGGCCAACTATGAATTAGTTATTGTTCATTGCCCAATGCCGGCTGCTGCTCATCTTCTGGTTTAGGGTTTTTCGAAAAAAAGCTGGATAATAAAGTATAACCTGAATGCATAGATATGTATATGTGTGCTGCATGCATGCATATATGTGTGAGTATGTGTTTCTGTGAGTTTGTGTGTGTTTATCTGTTTGCCTGTTGTATTGAGTGCTCTTCTGTTGTTTAGAAATATAAATTTTATTATGACACTCAATGCAGATACTAAGTGGACAAGTAACACACTTGGCCTAAATATTGTTGTGGGGGAAAGGGAAAAGGGGAGGGGAAAATGCGAGGTGGAAGGGGTTTCAAAAATTCATGAAAATATAGAAAGTGTTGTGCAACATACTGATGACTGACAGGATGTATGCAAATGAATTTAGAGCACTTCATTTTTTCGTACGTCCAGTAATGTAGATAATTTATCTAGGTTATCTCAATAAGAACATTAAGTGGATTATGTAATTTGAAATTAATTTGGTAATAGATAATTATGCTAATGACATAGATAATGTATCTGCAGTATCTAAATAAACTAGATAATGTATCTATACTAACAAAATTGTTAAGATAATTTATCTACATTATTTATCAGTCTATATAATGTATTTCCATTATCTAAATAAAATAGATAAATTATATATGGTATCAAAATAGCACAGATAATGTATCTACATGTCATAGATAATGTATCTAAATTATTTAACAGCCTAAATAAAGGTCAGGGAGACTTTAGAGACAAGATAATGGTTATGAAGGATTCATAGAAGGCCAGTGAGGCCTTGCAACTGGCTTGAGTCTTTGTAGACGTGTTAAAGGAGGAAATACAGGCCAGAGAGGCTTAATAATAAGTTTAAAAGCAGGGAGACTGGAACTGAGATTTTTTTAGGTCATTAAGGAAGCTTTGTAGACGAGCAGAGGACCAGTGGGTATTTGTATACGATCTGAAGTCAGAGGGCCTTCATAGAAGTTCAGAGAGATCATGGAGGCTTCATAGACAAGTAGAGGATCTGAGGTTCTTTTTGACGATTTAAAGTCCAGGGAGGCTTCATAGTCAAAAGGAACACCAGAGATGATTTACAGACGATCTGAACACCAGGAAGGCTTCCTGACTATATGAAGGGCAGTGAGGCTTTATTTTGGAATTGGAGGTCTTCCTGGACTTTGGGCAATGGGGACTGTACAAACGCTCTTCATCGTTTGTACAGCTTTTAGAAGAATTATGAATCAGAGAGGCTTCATGGACGATATAATTAATAATAGGTTGAAGAATGGGGAGGTTGAAGCTGTGAGAATTCGTAAACGATTCAAAGGCCCTGGGCGATCAATAAAAGTACTGAAGGCCAGAAAGCCTTTATAGACCAGCTGATGACCAGAAAGTCTTCTTAGACGTAGACCAGTGAGATTTTATTTCAAGTGTAGGGTCTGTAAAGCCCCCATTTACAGACGATCTGCAGATTAGTAGGCGTTATAGATGAATTAGAGGTCAGGAAGGCTTCATAGAGGAAATATATGTCAGAGGGGTTTAAAAATAAGTTGAAAATCAGGAGGGAGCTTACTGTGAGTTTTTTATAGTAAGTCCAGCGAGGGTTTACAGAAGAACTGAAGACCAGTGAGGCTTTATCGGCAATCTATAGACCAGGAAGGCTTCATAGACTATATGAAAGCTAGGGACTTCATCACACTTCAGGTGAGGAAGAATTTGTACACGAGTTTAGGGTCATGAGGGCTTTACAGACGATCTGAAGATCATCGAGGCTTTATAGGCGAGAAAAGCCTTTATAAACGAGCTAAAGGCCAGTAAGTCTTTATTGGCAAAGGGCCATGGGGGTTTTCATAGACTAAATGAAGGCCAGGGAGAATTCGTATACGAACGGAAGTACTGAGGGAATTTATAGAAGAATTGAATACCTGGGATGTATGGTAGATGAGCTGAAGGCTAGGAAATGTATGAAGGCCATTGAGGCTTTATATCACACTTGAAAGCCTTCCTGAACTTTGGAGACAAGTTGAAGGTCAGGGAGACTTCATGGGTGATATTAAGACCGGCAAACATGTCTGTTTAGGACGAGTTGGGAGACTTCATTGGCGAGCATAGAACGAAATAAAGACCAGAGAGTCTTAATAATAAGTCAGAAAGCAGAGAATCTGCTCTGAAGCCCAGTGGTTCATTGTAGGCTAGCTACAGACCAGGGAGTCATTATAGGCACGCAGCAGACCAGAGGGTCTTTATAGACGATTTGAAGGTCAATGCGCTTTTTAGGCAATCTGACGGCCAAGAGTTTGCATAGACGTTCAAAGGGTCAGCCAATTTTATGTTGGCTGGGTGATTTCATAGGCTAATTGAAGACCAGGGTGGCATAATGGGCGACGCTGAAGCTGGAAGTTTTTATAGGCGATCTGGAAGCAATCGATTTTTTAAAGAAGAGCAGTGAGAGGGGGAGGCTTTATGGGCAGAGGGGTCTTTTTAAGTGAGTTGAGGGGAGGGAGGCTTTACAGACGAGCAGAAGTACAGTCAGGCTTCATAGACTTCGCGAATGCCAAGGAGGATTCATAAAGAGCTGAACGCCGGAAATATGTTTATATGAGATGAATGCCTGGGAGGGGAGGTCAGACAGTTTTATAGAATTTCTAAAGACCATGGATGATTCATAAAAGAGCGGGACGTGGTAGAGTCTTTATAGTCTATCAGGATGTTATGATACCTTAGAGGCGTGCTGGGAAGCTTCATAGGTGACCTGAATACCATGGTGGCTTTATAGATGAGCGGGAGTTCATGGTGGAGTGGAGAGGTACAGACTGGCTTCATAGACTTGCCAAGGATTCTTCAAAAAAGAGCCGAAGGCCGAATATGCTTTATATAGGATCCGAATGCCTATTAGAATACCATGGAAGTTGTATAGACGGTCTGAAGACCATGGGGCTTCATAGACTAACGAAATTCTGACGGGATGAAGGACTGGGAGGCTTCACATTTTTGCGGAAGATCAGCTAGTTTTCACAGAATTTCTGAAGGCAGTGGGTTCTTCATAGAAGACCGGAAAATCCATGGGACTTGAGAGTGATGCCTAAGGTCAGAGGGGTCTACTTACAGGATTGAGGCCTGGGGACTTCATAGAAAACCTCAGAGACTTCATGGGCGCTCTGAAGGTGTGGAAAGATTTTATAGTCGAACTGAAGTCCAAAAAGGCTTCACAGACTCTTTGAAGGTCCCTATCCAAACCCCGCGGATAAATTATCTACATTATCCAAAATCACTTCGACAATGTATCCACAGTTGAATGGGAGTTCTGAGGTGCAGAGTCTACATCCAAATAGCCCCCATTCAACTAATAAGCCAAACGTTCGCCAAGCTTCGTGTTATCGATTAAATTCAATTTACCCAGTTTCTCTCTCACTATCCGACTAAGGTCAGTGTTGCTGTTGTTGTTTTGATATTCTAGGGGCGTTGCAATGTTCATGATTTTTACAATTCGCGTTGTTGTTGTTGCTCTGACTGACAGTTGACAGTTGCTTGCAGCAACTGTTACCTCACTAAGCCATTAAATTACTTCATTAGCACAAAATCATGGCAATTTATTGACGTTTCTGCAATGCTCCCGACCATCCGACCGACTAGCAATGGAATTCTGCAGCTTCCAAAGCTGTGTAGAAGGAAATCAAAACCCGAAACGCGAATTGAAATGGAAAAAAAAATTGGCTACAACCTCAAAAGTGTAGCCAATGTAGCTAAGGAAAGGATATGCGTTGTGGTTTTGTTTAAGGTGGGTGAGAGGGTGGGGGATTAGGTGGTGCGGTTCTCCTAACTAATGCCTATCTATTAAAGAAATCATGTTGAACATAACCTAAAAATAGAAATGGAAATGGAAATAAATGTTGCATGATCTATTGTTGTTGTTTGTGGTGTTTTTGTTTGATTGTCAATGTAAGTCAAACCAAAACCCCCTGCAACCTCTTCGACCCTCTCTACCTGTTTTAACTTATTCTATGGGAGTGTGGTTTTTTGTTGGACCAGAGTAGATTAGTTGTTGTTGTTCTTACAACAACTCATGCTGCAACTCATTTGTTGCTCTTTTAACATTTGTAGACACAACCAAAAGACAAGACCAACCAACTGCAACAACTACAACAACAATACGACCAGCAACCACTGTGAATGTTAAGCGTGGGTTGTTCGCTGCGACTGCTGCTGCCCCTGGTCTGTGGAGATTTAGCTACGCAGGCCATAGTTGGTAATGGAACTGTGTCGCTTCCAAACAAAGGTAGTCCCCAGCAGCACCACCACCACCAGCCAGGCTCCTTTTTATTTAATGTTGGTCTGGTCTGAATGAGACTGGCTAGAGGTATGTCTGTCTGCCTATGTGTCCGTCCATCATTCGTTTGTTTAATTCTCTATGTCTGTATTTGTATTTACAACACAGAATATAAACATATATGTCAGCTAGCCTGGTTGTTGTTCTTGTTGTTGTTGTTGCATGGTCGACCAGCCAGCCAGCAAGCGTATTTAGCGTGTGCTTACAATCAACTAATTCTGTTTTAAAGAGTTCGCAATGCACTTAACTGCACTACAGCACCCAGTCATACATGTGTGTGTTTCCATGTATACATGAACGGCTTTGTGTGTGTCCACGTTAAGGCGGCCTTTGTCGCATTGCATTCAACAGAATGTTGCAACATTATTGTTTTCTGTTGTTTCCACATTCGTTTCTGGAAGTAATAGGGAGAGAGAGAGGGCGGGGAGGGTCCCATGTACCTAGTTTGTTGTGTCGTGGTCCCAAAGTTATGTAGCAGTAGTTGTTGTTATTTTTTCGTTTAATGTCTACATTGTTGTAGTAATTGTTTTTGTTGTTGTTGCTGCTATATATTTTTTCTTATTGTCTCATTTTTGGTATCAAGGTTAAAGACAAGAAGCTTTAAATACCGACAACAACAACACCAACCACGAAGTTTTTCTTTTCCCAGGTAAGAGGCTTAAAACGTGGCCTGGGGAATACAAACTTTGAGGTTCATTCTAAAGTGGAGGAGCGAGATGTAATCATAAGTCATAAGTCATAAAGACTTTGGTCTGAGACCTTTTCTTATATAGATCCCAGGCCATGAGTCCGAGACCTTCCATATATAGCCTCCCAGGCCATGATGTCGTCCGTCTATGACATCCTTGCTCTTCAGATCTTCTGTAAACACTCCCTTACCATCAAATAATGGATTTCGACTATAAAGCCTTCCTGGGCTTCAGTTAATCCATGAAGCCACCCCGGTCCATAAGTATGTCTTTAATACCTGCACGGTATTTAGCTCTGATGTGAAGCCTCTCATGTCTTCCACTCATCTATGTACTCTCTTTGGTCTTCATGACCTTCAACAAGTCTAGTCTAGTTATGGCATTTCGCTCGTCTATAAAGGCCCTATGCTCATCCAGGATACCTGTCTGACCTTCAGCATTTATCTAAAGCTTTCATAGCCTCCAGATTCTGAATATCTGAAGTATGTGAGGCCTTACAGGCCTTCAACATCTACATAATATCTATAAACTTGTGTGAAGCCTTCCGCTCGTTTGTCACGCCTTCTTGTCATTCAACACGCCAGATTCCATAGCCTACAGATCGAATTTAAAGTATCCACGGTGTCACGTTTTGTATGAACGTCCCTGGCCTTCAGCTCTTCAATCCAGTCTACCTAGTCTTCTTTTAGAGATTGTCAAGCATCTTCAGTGAGTCTATGTCTCCATGGCCTTTCTCTCGTCTATAAAGGCCCATGGTCGCCAGGATACCTGCCAGACCTTCTGCATACATCTAAAGCATCCATAGACTCCAGATCCACTATCTGAGATTCCAAAGCTTCAAGATCGAATATAAAGTCTTCCAGGCGTTTCACTCTTTTATGAAACCTCCCTGGCCTTCAGAAAGCCTGAATGGATTTTCGCTCGACTAAGAAACTCCCATAGTCTTAATCTCGTCTATACAGACTCCCTGACCTTCAGCACATCTCTAAATCTCACATAGCCTTCAGATCGACTATAAAGTCTCTACGGCTCTCTTTTCTGAATCCTTCATTATTTTCATTAGGTCTATGAATCTCTTTGACCTTCCGCACATATTTGAAGCCTCATTGGCTTTCCGTTTACCCATACAGCCTCAGATAGGACATCTTGCCTATGATGCCTCCCTGGCCTTCAATACGTCTCTAATTAGCCTTCAAATCTAATATAAAGCCTCCATAGCCTTCAGATCGTCTATAAAACCCCGTAGCTCGTCCAAAAAAGAACTCGTCTAAATAGCCTTACTGGATCACAGCTCGTATTCAAAAGCCTCGCTGGCTTCCTGTACATCAGCTCATCTATGAATGATCTCCTGGACCCTTCTATCTCATCTAGACAATACCTTCAGCTAGGCTAAAATTAGTCCCTTCAGTTCTTCGTCAAATTCCTCCTACAGTTCGTCTTTAAAATTCTCCCTTCTCACTTAAAAATCTCCATGCAGTTGTCATAAAATCTGACATCATCTCAAGACTCCTGCAGCATAAAATCCATTACGATATTTACGACTACGTCATTCGGCATCCTCCCTTATTGCCCTTTCCTGTTACTGTCCCTTCCGTTTTAATTCCATTACCAATTTGGCAAAAGTTTTTCGAAACCCCAAAACTTCTCTCTTTCTTTCCATCATTTCTTGGCCGAGAATCTACAGAAAATTTTATTGTTAAAACAATTAGCAAAAGAAGAAAATTTTCCGCTTCCGTAACTCCCTCAAATTCTTTACAATTTCCTTTTTTCGACCATTTCCAATACACAGATGGAGTGGGTGGGTGGTGGTGTGCAAAGGGGGTGGTGTAACAGGGAATTTTGTATTGGTCATGTTGGCAAATTTATGGCACTTGAATTTTATTGGCATTGTTGATTTGTTCTGTTATTCGTTCCACAACAACAACAGCAACAAACAACAATGGTACTTAACAGCCTCCCCCACCACCTTCTTCAAAATTTGTAACTGGTTTACAAGTTATCCTCTGCAACAACAACTACAACTTTTGTGAAAATTCCTAAGAAAAACTGGAGCAAAAGGATTTGAAAGCCAAACAAAAGATGAGAACAACAACAACAAAAATAAGGCGTCATTGTAAATCTCTTTTTATCATTTCCAACAAAGCCTACAATGAATGCCGGGAAATATAATACGTCTATGCCGCATAGCTCCCTGAATTTAACTTAGATCTAAATCGCGGTGAACAACAACAGCAGCAGCACAAATGACTGTCATAAATTTCTGAACAACAACAATGGAAGGCGAAAAGTGTAACAATGGAGTACCCTACAGGAGGTAGATTCGATGAGCTAAGGGTACAGGAATGAACATTTTAAGACGAAGTGAGGGAAGTCTTTAAAAACGAGCTGAAGTCCAAGGAGGTTTTATAGAAACGCTAAAGTAAAAGCAGGTTTGAAGGTGAATGTGATTTTATAACCCAGAGAGGCTTTAAAGATTATCGGAAGATCAGGTAGCAGTCTTGAAGACCAGAAAGGCTTTATATACTGTGCTGTGGTCCTGGAAGGAATACTTTACCGGAAGCAGGCTAGTTTTTATATTAGATCTGATGGCTTCATATGAGAGTTGTATGGCAGGGAGGCTTCGAACGTCAAGAATGTTTTATAGATGGCTTAAGACTGGAAAGCTTTTATATTAGATCTGAAGATCATGGAGGCTTTAGGGACTTGTGAAAGCCAGGGATGCTTCATAAACGAGCTAATGATCAGACAGGCTTTATAGATGAGCTGAAGACCATAGAGGCTTTATAGACTCTCAATAAGCCTGGAAGGCTTCATAGACCCATTGAATAGCAGGGAGGCTCAAGGAGTTTTTTATTAATGAAGGTCCGACTTTAGAGACCTGTAAAGGACAGGGTGACTTCATAGACGAGATAAAGGCTATGTCAGTTTTATAGACGTATGGAAAGCCTGAAAGACTTCATAGATCAGTTGAATGGCAGTGAGGTTTCGCTGAAGTATTGAAAGTCAAGGAGGTTTTATAGATGATTTGAAGGCGATGGAGTTTTTTTTTGTCATGAAAACCCCATAAAAGAGCTAAATGCCGAGGAGGTTCCGAATTCGATCTGAATGCAATGGAGGCATCATTGACGATCTGAAGGCTAGGCAGGCTTCACAGACGACCTTAAGGACAGGAAACCGTCATAGGTGGAAGGCTAGGCAGCCAGTATAGACGAGATCATTCATTGATGATCGGAAGACGAAAAAGGCTTTATTAAAGAGCTTAGCGACGGCGAGGCTGTATATTACATTTGAAGGCGGCTTCGTAGCCGAACTGAGGATCGTATGGGGTTTATATACAAGCGGAAGGCCTTGGAGGCTTCATATATATGTTGAAATCCATTGGAGATTGAATTTAAAAGAGATATCCCTTGAGGCTTGAAGGATAAACATGCTTCAAAGCCGATCTGACGGCTAAGGAGACTTTATAGACATGCTGAAGGACATGGATAGACAATCTGAACGTTAGGCAGATTTTACAGACAACCTTAAGGCCTGGGAACATTCATATGCCTGTATAGACGAGATCATTCATAAATGATCAGAAGAAAAAAATGCTTTTTTTGGAGAACTGAATGCCGGCGAGGCTCTGAAGGCCATGTAGGCTTTAAAGAACTGATAAAGGCTAAGAAAACTTCATAGACAAGCTGAGGGCATGGACATGTTGAAATCCTTTTGAGGCTTGAATGAGAAGGAACTTTAAATTCTATCTGAAGGCGTGCGGAAGCCCAGACTTGCTGAAGCCCATGGAGGTTTTACAGAAGGTCATGAGGGTTTCATAGTTAATCTGAAAATCAGGGTGAATTCATAGGCGATCAGAAGGCTGGAGAGGCTTTATAGACGAGATGAAAGACAGGGATGCTTCATAGACGATCGGAAGACCCTGTCAGACTTCTTAGCCGATCTGAAGACCAGAGAGGAAGTTATAGAAGAGGTGTAGGTCAGGAAGGGTTTGTAGTTTAAAAGAAATCTTGGGAGTCTTTTTAGATGACATGCTTTTTAGATGATAGGAAGGCCTGGAAGGATTCATAGGCAAGTTTAAGTTCAGGGAGTAGATAGTTTTTGTCGACGAACAGAAGGTATCCTCTATAGACCTGCTGAAGGCTGAATCATTCTATACGTACTTATAGAATGGAGTATTTAAAGTCGAACTGAGTAGTGAACTGGATGAACTCTTTATAGAGCTGAAAGATGTCATCGTAGACTATCGAAAGAAGTCTTTAGAGACGAGCTGAAGTGGTTTCCTATAGACGTTCTGAAACTACAGAAGAGCTGGAAGGAGTCTCTATACACGAGTTGAAGGAAGGATTCATTGACGACCAGAATGAAGTATTTTTAGGCGAAGTGCAGGGATGTTTTATAGACTAGCTGAAGGCAGCCTATAAGTCATGGAACTAGTCAATAAAAAGTGTATCTATAGACGAGATACATTCATCTCGTCTTTATAGACAAGCTGAATTGATTCTCTATAGACGAGCTGAAGGAGGGTCCATTGTCAAACAGAACGGAGTGTTTTTAGACTAGGTGAAGGGAGGTTATATAGCTGAATTGAATTGAGTCTGACCTGACCTGAGAAGAGATTTTATACAGAGAGCTGGTTGCTTTAATATAGAACTGAAGGATGTCATCGTACACTAGCGAAAGGCAGTATTTACAGACGAGATGTAGGTGTTCTTTATAGACGAGTTGAAGCTACAAAAGAGCTGGAGCTGAAGTTGAAGCTCTATACACGAGTTGAAGGAAGGACTCATTGACAAGCAGAACGGTAATCTTTTTAAACGAAGTGAAAGGGTGTTTTTATAGACTAGCTTAGGGCAGCCTCTAAGGCATGGAACGAGTCCCTAAAAACAGTCTCAATAGACGAGATGAAGTTAGTCTTTATAGACGAGCTGAAGGGATTCTCTATAGACGAGCAAAACGAAGTCTTTGTACATGAGGTGACGAGGAGTTTTTATAGACCAGCTGAAGGCAGCCTTTATAGACGATCTATAGGGGAGTCTCTATAGATGATCTGATAGCAAACAATGAGTGTCTTCATAAACTAGCTGAATGGAGTCATAGCAGATCTGACGGCCTTATTATCTTGTCAACTGACATTTGACAATTAATTTTTCTTTACAACAACAGTGGCATTTAAACCTTCATCGGAATAACCTTTTCAGTTAAAATATGTCATTTAAATATTTACTTTATTTGCTCTTCACACACTCACACACACACATCGCGAATACAACTCTGTAAACATTCTTGTGGAATATTTTAATTAATTGACATTTTAATAAATCCGCTAAGCATTTGTCATTTTTTTACATACATTTTTGAACGCTACACACAGTTAAATGTGCCGATAATCGTCCAACTAAAGTCTTCGTCGTCAACGCCGTTGTTATTGCGAAATGTCAAATGGCATATTCGACACATTAACATTAAATGGCGAGAGAGACAGAGAGCGAAAAAAGGAGTGCTGATTATAACGCGAAAAACATCTTGCAGACAGATAGACGGACGGACAGACTGCCTGCTTTGCAACGCGGCATTGTGCCGCCACAAAGCATGTTTGTGTGAAACGGCGGCAGCGTGTAAATTTGCCAAAAACAAGAAATGTTGTTCAATAACTACTCATAAATCCAACTACAAGCTTTTAAATGCTGTAGATAAAACAGGACAGAAGGAAAAAAAACGAAGTTACAAATGACGACTTAGACAAGGCTTCAATGTTTTCTAAGATGTAGATTTTATTTGGGATTTTTAAAGTGTTTTATTGAAAATACTCTCCTCCCAACTTCCACCAAATCATCATACTCAAGTTAGGAGTCGTGGCAACCGATTAAACCGAAAAAGGTCTTAGATTATTATTTACAACGTATAAGAATGGAAAAGTTTCTTTTCGGTTCAATGAGTTGCCATGACACCTAACTTTAGTATGATATATCCATTAGATCACAAATTGTTGGAATAATAATTTCTGCATCGACAAAAAATGAGCAAATAAAACACGAGGGAAAATACGGGGTGTTGGCAGACTTTATTACATATACTCGGACTTTACACGACACTAACAACACTGGCGATTACTTAAAGGGGAAAAAACATACGAGAATTCAGGCCTGCCCTGTTAAGTTAGCTTCGTATGAATTGTCAATTTATAAAGCAATATCAGAGTCAAACTTTAATTTGGACGCCGTTCTCCTTTATTCTTTAACAATAAAAGAAGCCATCATTACATGCCAAGCCAGAAAGTCCTCTTATGTGTTTCTAGCTTTAGTAATACTGGCGGACGATACTTTACAAACTGACGTACTCTATCTTCGTTAAATCTCCTTATATGATGCAAGTATAATAAGGCGATGTATCAAAACAAAAACATTTGTTTTTTTCTCGACCATCTGTCAATTTTTTTCCTTATACAGTGAGTCACAGTGAAAATGGTCCACCTCACACAAACCACTTTAAACAAAATATTAAACAAAAGAGGCGTAAATAGCTAACTATAGTTAGTTCATATTCTTTAAGAAATGAATATGAAATTAAAGTTTAATAATTCCACATAATTTTGAGAAAATTTTTACATTTACAAAAAAAGAAAAAAAAATCATGTCACAGTGAAAATGGTCCACTTAAACTTAAACTAAATAAAGTGTAATAAAACTAATTTTTAATATTTTGTTGGGTATCCTTTTTGACGAATAACTGATTTAAGGCGATTGGAAATAGATTCCACTAGGGTTTTGGTATATTCTGGACTCATTTTTTCCCACTCCTCCAAAAGAACCATTTTTAAGTCGTGTTTTCGAATTTCAGTTTCCAGTTTCTGCCACAAATTTTCAATTATATTCAAATCTGGTGACTGGGGGAGTTTTGATTACTCTGGGACAATTATACAACAGCCATTCTTTTACAATAAGAGCCGTATGTTTTGGATCATGGTCCTGATAGAAATGAAAGGAGTCTTCTATGCCGAGTTTTTCAGCACTTTGTTTAAGGTTGGTTTTCAAAATGTTTAAATATTGTATTTTGTCCATATTTCCTTCAACGAAGTCAATTTACCAACACCACCGGCGGAACAAGCACCCCAAACCATCACATGACCCCCACCGTGTTTAACCGTCGGGCGCAAATGCTTCGGATTCATCTCCTGATTGGGTTTTCTTCAAACGTTAACTCTGCCATCAGACCCAAATAAGTTAAATTTGCTCTCATCCGTAAATAAAACGTTTTGCCAGAATGAAAAATCTTTCCCAGCATAGCTATGAGCAAACTGTAATCGAATTTTTTTGTTCTTTGAACTTACAAACGGCTTCTTACGTGCGATTCTGCCATTTAGACCATTATTTCGAAGGACTCTCCGCACTGGCTTATATTGAAATGTTTCTCAACCATATCGCGTAGCTTTGGTGCACTCAATCTTGGATTGATCTTGATTTGGTTGACAATCCACCTTTCCTGACGTTAGCTGAAAAGTTTTTTGGCTAATTTTTGGCTTATTTATAACACGCCCTTCATTTTTAAACCGTTTAATGATGTTTGCAACTGTTGTTCGAGGTTTATTAACAATAGCCGCGATATCTCTTTGGCTTTTTCCTTTTTTATAGTGGTCAATAATTAAATTTCCAAGCTCGACCGTAGTATGACGACCCATCGTGAAAATGAAATAAAAAGAACCAGTAGATCGATCTAAACTAATTTCGTGTCAATGCATAAATATAAGCAAAGGCAAAGAATACAAAACAAAACAAGAATATGGAAAAGAACCGTTATTTATCGTTGATCTACACTGTGGACCATTTTCACTGCTTTTTTTGCTTAATGTTAAATGTTGCCCAAAATAATGTAGAATTATTAATGTTTATTTTCCTATTTATTATTACAAGAACATAATCTAACAAATTACTCCTCTTTGGTTTTATATTTTTATTGATTTCGAAGACTTTTTAATGTTTAAAGTGTTCTGTCACAGGTGGTCCATTTTCACTGTGACTCACTTTAATATTTCTCATGGTTGGCAACATTGCACATCGAATTCAAGTGGAAATTACGCACTTTGGCAGTTAATCGAGTCATCAGCTGCTCTAAATTGATTACCTATTTATTGTGACATGTCTCATTATGTACATACCATGGCACTACAAATAGCTAGTCCATTTAGCTCAGCTGATGACTCGATTAACTGTCAAAGTGCGTAATTTCCACTTGAATTCGATGTGCAATGTTGCCAACCATGTCAAATATTATAAGGGAAATTTTGACAGATTGCCGAGACAAAAACAAATGTTTTTGTTTTGATACATCACCTTATTATTGCATCATACTATACTCATTCTAAATCAGTCTTATTCTAGATCAATCTCAACGACTACTTTCGAGTATTTTATTTAATTCAGTAACCATGCAACATAAGTACTGATATTGTAACCATGATGCAATAACAGGGTGATGTATCAAAACAAAAATTTTTGTTTTTGTCTCGACCATCTGTCAAAATTTTCCTTATAATATTTCACATGGTTGGCAACATTGTATATCGAATTCAAGTAGAAATTACGCACATTGACAGTTAATCAAGACATCAGCTGCTCTAAATGGACTACCTATTTATTGTGTCATGATTGTAAATTATGAATGTAGGATTCTCTAATTAAAATATATGTGTTGCCAATCATGCACACAATCACCATACTCCGCACAAATTAAACAAAACAGTAATTCAATGTGTCGTCAGGCCCCCTTAACTTGGTGTTGCCATTACAAAGCTTGCCTCTTTTATTTGTTTGTATTGCGTGTTTGACATTTAAAATAAATATTATTTATTATTATTGTTTTTTCCTTCTCTCCCGCGCAACAAATTGTCATAGTGTTTAGCAGACATTGTTGGTTATCTCCATAAAAATTAAAAAAAAAAACATGAGAGAAAAATACTCAAACATTTTTGTTAATGACAGCAGAATAAATAAATAATAATAAAACGATATATGAATGTATGCTAATGCCATAATAATTGCCATTGCAATTTTTATGCCGCCACCACAACTGTTGGTGGCATTTGTAACTGGGCCAACGTGATGCCTCTACTGTATTGCGCTGCGGTGGAAGACACCCCTTCCTCATCTCCATGAATTTGCGACATAGTAGCTGCATTCGATAGACCATCACCGCCATTCAATTTTGGATTTTATTTTAAAAACCACAGCTGTGTTTCTTCTTTTTTGTTTTAGTTTGGAAGCTGTAACTGAGCTCATCTTTACGAATTGTTGATTTGTTTCGTCAAATTCTTCCTCATCGTGGTTGATGCACTACGTCATTAATGATGAGACACAGTGGCAGAAAATTTGTGGACATAAGTAAAAATTAATAATAACCTAAGAATGAAGTTAGAATAATTGGGATCTGAAGATTGAAAAAATAGTGTATTTGTATTGCGATATATCACAAAGTGCGAACTTCCCTATATGTTGTCAGCTGATTGTCATAGACCAAGCTTCACAACCTCTTATGCGAGGATGAGGGAATATCATGGCCACGTCACAATAAATAGGTAGTCCATTTAGCGCAGCTGATGTCTCGATTTTTATATTGGATATTTATTGTGCCATGGACATAACCATAAAGCCATATTAATCAGCTGATCGAACCAAACCTATGAAAATCAATCTATTTGATAGTGATGGTGACATAGCAGCCGAATACATTGATTCCCATAGGTTTTAGTTCGATCAGCTGATTTATAAGGCTATGTGGTCATGGTATGTATAACTAATTCTACCTTTACAAGCAGGAATTCGGAAGGGTACCGTTATGAATGAGCTGAATACATTATTTGTGGCGACCTGAAGATAAACATTATAGAGGTCAAGATGGTCTGAAGAAGTCTTTATAGACTACCTGAATGGAGACTTTATAAACGAACTGGAAAGAGTCTTTACAGACGTTGGGGGGAAAATCTGTATAAATGAGGTGGAGTTATTATTGACGTACTGAAGGGATCTTATAGACAAACGATCTGAATGTCTTTGGGAAAGGACGGCATTTAATTAGAACTTTTTGTCGGGTGAACAACCTCTTTGAGGATTTGACATATATGTAATGGAATTGACAATTTATCTCTTCCGGATTGAAAGCCTGGAAGGCTTCTTTGATCAGATTAAGGCCAGTGAGGCTTTATAGGGTCTCAATAGACGAACTGCAGGTTCGTTGGTGGTTTTATGGTAACGCTAAAGGTTAGGGAGGACGTATATACGAGCTCAAGCTTTAATAGCTTTTATAAAGTGAATGCTAAGATAACTTTCTATAGTTGATGGCCAGGAGGCTTCATAGATGCCCCGAAGACCAGACATTCTTTATAGGTAAGCAGAAGGTGAGGGCGGTTTTAAAGTTAAACGGAATTATAGGAATAATATATAGATCATCTGACGGCCGGGTGACGTCAGCGATACTTTATAGGCGAACAGCAGTCCAGGGTTGCTCTGTCAGGATTTGTGCACGATCTGTTGGCAAGGTAGTCATTGTGAAAGCGCGGTAAGGGAGGCTTTATAAAGGAGTTGAAAGTCGTGAAGGCGAGTTTAAGGACGATCTTAAGGTCAGGGAGACTTTATTGCTGCGCTGAAGGTCGGGGAGGGTTAATATACGAAATAAATGCGTAGCAGGCTTTACAATTGAGTTGAAGACAAAGGAGGCCCCATTGACGCGATTAAGGCCAGCAAGACTATATAAGGCTTCATCGAAAATCTGAAGGTCCGGGAAGCTTAATTGATGGACAGTAGACCTGGGAAGCCGTAGACCTGGGAGGATCGGTAAACTTAATAGACGATCTGACAGCAGCTGTGCATTATAATGGTACAGGATTTCAGAGAGCATAGACAATTTGAGCGAAGCTTCATAGACGAGCATAATGAAATATGGGCCTGGCAGATCTTACAACAACGAGTTTTTGTAGATGAAGTGCTGTTCAAGGTCTCATTAACGATATTAAGACCTGCAAGGCTTTATGAATGTTCTGAAGGCAAGTGAAGATCTGTGAGGATTTATGAAAGAGCAGGAACCTTTAGAAATGTATTTGAAGACCAGGGAGCCTTTACAGAAGAACACAAGGATATTTAGTATTTACTAGCGAGGTGTAGGTCAATGAGGTATCTACGAACGATCTAAAAATCTGATTTAGAGACGAAGTGTAGATCAGGAAGTTTTCATGAAAGAGTAGAAAGTCAGCCAGGCTTCAACGACAAGGAAAAGGAGGAATTTTTGTACGCGGTCTGAAACCCCGATAATTTCACAGAAAAATGTGTACAGACAAACGCTTAAAATTTCCCTTTTGTGGGAAAAAGTTGTTGTATTAGAAGACCTCTGAAGAACTTCTGAAGAGAACATCACGTAAGACCTTCACTGGAGGAAAGGTCTGGAAAAACATTCCATGGAGAGAAAACATCTGAAGGTCTTCTAACAAGAGAAGAACTCTCAATACCTTCCATTAACAGAAGATATGTGAAGCCTTCTTTGGGAGAAAATACAACTAAAAGTGATTTATAAAAAGAGACATCCAAAAACCTTTTAGGGAAGGTCTTCTTTGGAAAGAAGACGACATGAAAACACCTCAAACAACCTCCTATAAATGGAAGACCTCTGAACATCTTATATGGAGAGAAGACCTCTAACCGTATTCTGTGGAGAAAATACCTCGAATGTACACCTTTATATAGAAGGCCTCAGGCCTTCCATGAGGATAAGGCATCTAATGTCTTATAATTCCTTGAGAAAAGACCCCTAAGAAGTATTTTATTGAGTGAGGACCTCTAAAGATCTTCCATAGACAGAATACCTGTAAGGTTCTATTATAAACAGGAGACTTCAAAATTCTACGAATTTCCGAAATAGAATGAATATCTTATAGAGGAGCCATACCGCCAGAGGCTTTCTGTTCCAGGGAGAATTTAAGAGGTATTCAATACACAGAAGTCCGTTTGGGATACTTTCTACATAGGAGACCCCTAAAGGTATTTCGTTCAGCAAGGATTTATCTGTAACGAAGAAGACATTAAGAGCATTTTCTCCACATTTGCCCATCTGAAATATTCTTCTTTTTTAAAGGCCCCAATATTTAGAGAATTACCAATTTTTTCATTATTTTTACTATGGTGGTCCGCAGGCTTTACCAGTTATCCCCCACTGTCCTCTTTGGTATCATAAGAAAAAAAAATAACTTAAATCATCTTCACAGTTCAATTTTTAACGGATAGTTACTTCGATTGCGTAACACTTTGTTTCGGTTCACAGCCTCACAACAGTTGTGAGAGATTTTTTTTTTGAATCCGCAGGATTATTACTATTACATGACTTATGGCAAATAAAATGCATTTTATTTATATGGATGTGAATGGCTATGTGTGAGTGTATGTGTGTCAAAGTATACACGTCTGTGTGGAGGCATAGAGAAAAAATCGCAACTCCATTCGTAATTTGAGGAGGAACAAAAAATGAATTGTTTATTTGATGCCGTCGATTTGTGGTCGGATTCGAACTCTTGTAAGAGATTAGCAACAACAACAAAAACCTACAACAATAATGCTGAAATATAAGACAATCATCATCACCATCCGCATCGCCATCATTGATGGCTGTGACTCTGATGCCGAATGGTTTGGCTCTGATGCCGCATAATCTGTTCGCTGGCTGTTGGCTTAAACCTCATTTAGGTCAACACATAAATTTCGTGAAGTTAGGCAAAAAAACGTAGAACGACAACGGGACGGCGTCGATGAAACGTTAAGTAAATAACCAGCAACAATAAAAACAACAACTAGAAGACAACATCGATACTTAGCGAAATGATTATTGTTGTTGTTTATTTATTTATTCATTTGACCGACCTAAAGCCAAAACGCCACTTGGAGAATAAGAAGATGATGCCGCAGAATAAACGCCAGCCACACTGCCACGATCGTTGAAAACCTCAAAAACCTATCTAGCCGAGAATCTATCTCTGTCGGTCTTATCTCGCGCTCTTTAAGTGTGTCGGAGGGTTTTTTCTTTTGTGTTTTTTTTTCTTGGCCATTTATGTCTAAACTTCGGGGTTATTGGGGTCAAATTACTTTTTGAATATCGTGTTCGCCAATTTGTCCCAATACCAACAACTACAAAAAAACCGAAACTATTCGCCTCAGTCAGCTGGTGTGAACATGGATTTATGATTTTTTATGTTTTATTATTGTTGTAGTTTTTTGATTTTGATTTTATTGAAAGGGGCATGATAAGACCTTTTTTGTTGTTATTGTAGTGTTTGATTTGTGATGATTGGATTAGAAAAAGTGGAGGTGGTAGGGGGAATTAATACCCCAATCTCAAGCGTGCTAGAATTTATTATAATTATCGGAAACGAAAAATATCGAATCCATAGCTTTTGGCAGTAGAAAGTGGGTCATCCCAAATTATTGGAAATTGGAGATTTTTTTTCAAATATAGGTGGTTGAGCGGAATATATTCCCCTGGCGATTAATTTGGCGATATGCCTACTAGAGGTCTTCAATAGATGATTGAAGACTTTTTAGGCCTTTCAAATATACAATACCCCTGAAACGAAATCTCTCTAAAATAAGACCTGACTTGAGAATATATTCTAGTATAGTTGGGAGAGCACCTCAAGAACGAATTTGTTGAATCAGACTTCCTCCTAATCAATTCAACAACATTTTTCCCCAGTAATTCAGCTAAAGTTTTCTATTAAAAACTCGAATTCAGCAACGTTTTACAATAGAAAAACTCAATTCAGCAATGTTTTCCATAGTAAAACTCAATTCAGCAAAGGGTTTTCCGTAGAAAAACGTAACTCAGCGCACTTTTTCTATAACATCCCCTTATTCAGCAATGTTTTACAATAGAAATACTCAATTCAGCAATGTTTTCCGTAGTAAACCTCAATTCAGCAAAGGGTTTTCGTAGAAAATCGTAATTTTTCTATAAAAATCCCATATTCAGCAACGTTTTTCAACAGAAAATCTCCATTCAGCAAAGTTTATTTTGGACAAACTCAATTCAGCTGCGATTTTCTATGAAAATATTGAAAAACCAAATTCAGTAACATTTTTCTATTGCAAAAGCTATATAACGCAATGTTTTTTAATGGAAAATCTCAATTCATCCAGGTTTACTAGGAGGAAAACTCTATTCAGCAAAGTTTTTTTCCGTAGAAAAACGTTTTCTTTTTAAAATCCATATTCAGCAACGTTTTTCAACAGAAAAACTCAATTCAGTAACGTTTTTCAACAAAAAATTTCAATTCAGCAAAGTTTATTTTGCACAAACTCCATTCAGCTGCGATTTGCTTTGCAAACATTTAATTTATGTCTATTTATTTTAACAATTTTTCAGTCAGCGAACATTTTTTATATAAACACATCAATTCAGCAGAGGATTTTGTTAGAAAAACCAGATTCAGCAACACTTTTCTATTACAATAGCCATATAGCAACGTCTTTTTATATTAAGCTCAATTCATCTATGTTTAATAGTAAAAAAAACTCAATTCAGCAAAGTTTTTTTCCTTAGAAAATCCTAATATAGCTCACTTTTTCTCTTCAAAATCCATATTCAGCAACATTTTCCTATTACAATAGCTATATAGCAATGTATTTTAGTAGAAAAACTCAATTCAGCAATATTTACTAGTGGGAACAGTTTTTTCCTTAGAAAAAAGTAATTCAGCTCAATTTTTCTCCTAAAGAGTCATATTCGGCAACGTTTTTCAACAGAATAACTCAATTCAGCAAAATTTTTCAACAGAAAATCCCAATTCAGCAACGTTTATTTTTGTAAAAACTAAATTCAGCTGCGATTTTCTTTGGAAATATTGAATTCAGCTCAATTTATTTTATGGACGAGTTTTCTCTATGGATGAACTTCATCTAAAAGGGTTTTGTGAAGAAAAAACGTCTTTCGATTGAGGCCTGCATTCAGATCGTCTATAAAGACTCCCTTCATCCCGTCTTTGAAGACTAAAGGGAATCTCGTCTATAAAGCCACCCTTCTGCTAGTCTATAAAACCCTGTTTCATCTAGTCTATATTTTCTCTCTCTTGTCCATATAGCTTTCTTCAAATACATCCCTCAGTTGGTATTGAAGTATTCCTTTAGTTTGCTTATAACTAAACTCCCTTTTCATAAATTGTCATTAAACAAATGTCAGCTGTCAAACGTCAAAAAAATAAATCAATAATTTTTCTTCTTCAATTTTTTTAAATCCAATACAAAATAATTCCCACAATACTAAATTAAATGATGTTACCAAAGAAACCTTTAACCAAAAACAAAAAATATCTATACTTAATATTTATCTAAAAAATAAACGTGCAACATCAACATTTTTTTTTTTTCAAATACAACTCCACTATTTTTGATGGTGGCCTCTAGTTTGAAAACATTTCCTTATAGCAAGAAGCAACCAAACAAAAAATTGCAATCATCAACAAATTCCTAACCTCTAACCTTTTTTGGGAGATTTTTCTCTTTGAACAGTGAAAAAAATTGCAACAACAACAATAGCAACAGCTTCAAATAATACCCAACAAACAATCTTGTTGTTTGATTATTTCCACGGGGATCAACTACGTGCGCGTTACTTAAACGTTGCTTTGGCAGAGACTCTCAAACTGTAAGGGGTTGTGTTCATTGATACTTTGACAAACAGAGATGGGAGTTGTTGAATTGTTTACATTAAAGGGAATATTTTACTTTTGCAGGCACGATTATAAAGTGAAGTACACACTATCACATTTCAATGACAGTTTCGTTTGCTTTTTTGCTTTGTTTTTACGTGTTCGTTCAATATTACTGGTTGTTTGAAGGCTCTTTTAACAAAAATTGCAATCACCACAAAATGCCTAACCTCTAACATTTTTTGGGAGATTTTTCTCTTTGAACAGTAGAAAAATTACAACAACTAGAATAGCAACAGATTTAAATAGTACCCAACAAACAATGTTGCTGTTTGATTATTTCCACAGGGATCTACTACGCGTACGTTACTTAAACGTTGCTCTGGCAGAGACTCGCAAACTGTAGAGTCTCTGCCGAAAAAATCAGAGATGGGAGTTGTTGCATAGTTTAAATTAAAGGGTTTTTTCATGATGCCATAATAAGGAGATGTATCAAAACAAAAACCTTTGTTGTTGTCTCGACAATCTGTCAAATTTTTCCTTATAATATTTGAGATGGTTGGGAACATTGCACAACGAATTCAAGTAGAATTTACGCAGTTTGACAGTGTACACACTATCACATTTGAATGACAGTTTTTTTACAGGCACGATTATAAAATGGTGTACACACTATCACATTTGAATAACAGTTTTATCATAATGTTGTTTTTTTCGTTGCGTGGCCGTTCAACATTCCTGATTGTTTAATGGTGAGTACCCACTATATTTGAACTGTCAGCTCTTTTATGGATTACTCACTGTCCAAGAATATTTTCGTGGTGAATGACGAACATGAGAGGCCACATTATCAAATAAGGAAAATTTGGGCTAGAGTGTTATTCAAAAGTGATAGTGTTTACACCGCGTAAAAGTCATTAATCGAGAGAAATTCAGACGGATAAAATTGATAGAGTGTACTCGCCTACTAATGAGTTTTTATTTTCGTTGTGAATGACGAACATGACAGTCCGCATTATCAAATAAGGAAAATTTGGGCTAGAGTGTCATTCAAAAGTGATAGTGTGTACACCGCTTAATAGTCATTAATCGATAGAAATGATGACAAATCAAACTGATATTGTGTACCCGCCTACTAATGAGTTTTCATTGATTGTCAAAATATATATTTTTAAATAAATTAATTATTAAAGAAATTCCTCAAAACCAAAAACTGGCGGTTTCAATGCCAGTCTATAAAATGGGAGACACATAAATGTCAAATTATATATAAATATCAGAGTTGAATTTGAGTTGTGTCGCCGTTCTCGTTCTCTATTTCACATGGTTGGCAACATAGGACCAACTGTGGAACTTGAGAACTACAGCTTCGAGGTAATCAAAGATTTTGTACCGTCATAAAAAAACGAATGACATCAGTTTTGAAATTCGGAGAAGTATAGTGATGGCCAACCGATGCTACTATGGTCTGAGCAAACAACTGAAGGCCAGACCAAACTCACACTCTACAAGACGCTGATACTACCCGTGCTGTTATAAGGATCTGAAGCATGGGTACTTACGCAAGCAGATGAGGCAGCTCTTGGAGTGTTTGAGAGAAAAATTCTCCGAAAGATCTATGGACCGATTTGCGTTGATGGTGAATATCGCCGTCGTCGAATGAACCATGAGTTGTACCAGCTATTCTCGGACATCGACATTGTTAGACGTATTGAGCTGCAGCGACTACGTTGGCTAGGTCATGTTATGAGAATGGATGAAGATGCCCCAGCCCAAAAGGCATATAAAAGCGAACCAACTGATGGTTCACGCAGAAGGGGAAGGCCACGAATAAGGTGGAAGGATCAATTGGAAGACAACATTGCCGAATATGGTCTTTCAAAATGGAAAAACTGCGCAAAAGACCGACACGCCTGGAAATCTTTTTAAGCTCGGCTTATGGAACGAAAGTTCTGTCACAAGCCAGCTAAGTAATTAAGGCAACATTGCAGAAATAATTCATGTAGAAATTACGTACCTTTGCATTTACCAATTTATTGTGCCATGATAACCATAAAGCCATAAGGTCATAACAATCAGCTGATCGAACCAAAACTATGCCATTGATTTCCATATGTTTGGTTAGATCAGCTGATTGATATGGCTTAATGGTTATGCCATAACTAATTCTACATTTATAAAGCTAACTTAAGGAAACCTGCCTGAAATCCGCTTTAAGGGAATTTATTTCGCACTAAAAAATTTTACAATTTATAATAAATCATTTTTTTGTGTTTTCCCAAAAACTTGCGTGTAATTGCATTCTAATTAATTGCACACTTTGCCACCTTAAGAAAAAAAATAGCAAAAAAATCACACTCCATATCTCTGTAGTAAATAAAATTCAAAACGGCATTAATTGCTTAAAAAGGAATTTAGTACGAAATGTCAAAGCGTGTTTACGTTAACATTAAAAAACAGCAAAAACAACAACAAAAGCAGCAAAAAACAAACAGTGGCGACCAACTTGGTTTACTGACGCCGCCATATACAACTCACCCTGGCATTACTGCAATTGATGGAATGAATATTTGTTGCGTGTTTAATAGTATGTGTGTTTGTGATTTATTTATTTTTTTTTTGAAAATAATTTCGTGCCTGATATTCAATTACAATTGTATTTGAATTTCGCACACACGATAATTGAAATGCTTAAGCATTAACCTGTTAATCGTTGCTTAAGACAAAAAATAACAAATTACCAAAGGCAAAAATCCGCATAAAATAAAATAAGTTACGAACATTAAAGTGCAACTCTAGCTTATCTATTAAATTAACCCACATTTAAATATTAACTTTGTGAGCATGGGAAATATGAAATGTTTTTTTTTATTTTATTTGTATTTATTTTTTAAAATCAAGTTTTTTGATTGATGTTATCATTTGATGGATAGATTACATACTTTTAAAAGTGATTGCCGAATTTTGAAAGTTAAGTAATTAGAGTTTTAGAAGATTAACTAATATTTTGCTAGATTTTATAAAATTTAGAGTTGTTGTAGACGAAGTGAAGGGACTCTTTAAAGTGGCACTGGAAGGAGTTTTTATGGAGGCACTGAAAAATCTTTTATAAAGGATTGAAAGGAGTCTTTGTAGTAAATCTTTAGAAGCGACCTGAAGGGACACAAATATATATAATGAGAAGTCATTATCGAAGAAGTGACGAGATGTTATATAGATGACCTTTATAAACGAACTGATTGGACTTTTTATAAGCGACCCTTCAAATATTCTGGTCCCGTACTCAAAAAGCGACCTAAATGGACTAAATTGTTCTGATCTCGTATTTAAAAATGACTAGTTTTTTTAAGGAATACAATTTTTATAAATGGTCTGTTCCCGAACTGCAAGAATCTACTATTTTTTTCTTTTAAAACCGAATAGATTATTGCAGTACGGGAACAGAACAAAAATGTTTTTGGAACTGAAGCGAATCTTTATAGACTGAAAACCAGGGAATCTTTATAGGTGAATCAGGTCAGAAAGTCTTTCTTGAAATGTTGAAAGATTATATGCCGGTCAGGTCAGGAAGTATTTGTGGTAGAGCTGGATGTTACAATTTTTATAAATGGTATGTTCCCGAACTGCAAGAATCTACTATTTTTTCTTTTAATACCGAATAGATTATTGCAGTACGGGAACAGACCAAAAATGTTTTTGGAACTGAAGCGAATCTTTATAGGCTGAAAGCCAGGGAATCTTTATAGGTGAATCAGGTCAGGAAGTCTTTCTTGAAATGTTGAAAGATTATATGCCGGTCAGGTCAGGCACTTTGGCCTTTTAAATTTCTATATTAACTTTAAATGCAAATATGTCAAAATTCCTCAATAGATAGCTTCAATAGCTGTTCAAAACTAATTCACTGATCATTCATAAAACTAGTTCCTTTGTTCAGAAGTATATTTCATGGCACAATAAATAGGTAGTCCATTTAGCGCAGTTGTCTATTCGATTAACTGTCAAAGTGCGTAGTTTCTACTTGACTTCGATGTGCAATGTTGCCAACCATATGAAATATTATACTGAAAAATTTGACAGATGTTCGAGACAAAATCAAAGGTTTTTATTTTGATAGCAGTAGCATCAGAACAGCTGTTGGAACAACAAGCCGTGCTTGAGATTTCAAACAAGAAATTAGAAACATAATTTGGAAAAAAAACAATGATTTTGTTTTCAATTTTTTATTCGACAACTATTTTTAATAGCAACAAATGTTTTTAATTTTAATAAACAAAATGACCGGCTAGTGTTCTATTTGGAGGTATTCTTATAGACATATTTGGAGTATATTCTTATGGAAGAGCTGGAAGTCTTATAGAAGAGCTATAGGCTTTCCTATTGAAGTTCTGGAAGTCTTCTTATAAAAGAGCTGGAGGTCTTCTTATAGAAGAGATGGATATATTACCACAGAGCATTAGATCTTCTTATAGAAGAGTATGAACGGGATAAAGAAGATCTGCATGTATTTTTAAAGAAAAGCTGGAATTTGTCTTAAAGGGATAATTAAATATTTTAGCTTGTATACATTTTTTTCTTTTTTTTTTTTTTTGGTATCACCATAGTCTGAACGACTACCATGGGCGCGTTTGAATTTACATGCATTTGAACGAACATTGGGGCGGGTGTGAGGTTCACAAAATTGCCTTTTCGAACAAGAAGCAGTCGGCTTCAAAATCAGTTGATCGTAGGTGCAAGCACTAAATTTGGACACGTTGATTCTGACTGTTGGACTGCCTTTAGGTTCAAATACGGTAAATTTTAACCAACAGAAGCAGGCTAATTTAAAATACTTATTTTGGTTTTCCTCTCTGTTCTCATCGCCTTCTTTGCACTGTTCTGTTAAATATTTGATGTTTTTTTATTAAATACAAAAAGCTCACTGTTGTATTAAAATTTTCGAAATGAGACCACCTTTATTATTTTGCCATGATACATATTCAAAAAAGTATGAATTTGTGTCAATAGATTCTACAGAGTTATAATCATAACACACAGTATCTATTAATCACTGATTTTTAGATTGGCAACACTGTTTTTAAATAAACCAATTTTGTGTTGCCCTACTTGACATGTTTGTCCCCTCTATACAATAGCGTTGCCACTATTTGTAGCATCGATTACAAGTGTGATCGATTTACTGGACATACACAAATGAGGTCATACATCGAATTTGTTGTTATGAAAAGAATCTGATATAAAAATAAATACAAAAACAAATTTGTTCAATAAGCTCATTAATGATTTGTCAACCATAGCCGAATATCGAAACTTGTATAAAATTTATCAAGAAAACATGTTTTCTGTAGCGTTTCTCTATCAGAAAACAAAATGGTTAATAATCATTAATAAAAGATTAAAATGATATATAAAACAATTAAAATGAAATATACAATTTAATATATTATTTTCATATTAATTTTTATATAAATATATTCACTTTAAACTGTACTATTTGCTTTTCTATATGTAGTAGCCATATTACAACAATGTCGTGTTGGCAACCTTTGTTTTGATAAGTCAGCAATAACTACGTTGCCACTACTTGTATGAATGGTAATATCGATATCAAAAACATATGCAATCGATTTGTTCATTGTATAAAGAGCATTATCGATTTAGTTTTTTTTTTCTTATTTATAACAATAACAAAAAAAAAAACAAAAATCATGAATGTAATTTAACTACAAATGGGACATATTTAATTACCATATGGAGAACAATGCGAACTAAAACAACAGTGTAGACCTAGACATGTGTACGTACTAAATAGCGTTGCCATATGAAGAGGCCAATACAAGGTTACCATTTCGTCTTTATTTATTTTTAAAAGGAAATATATAGGAATTTTATCAATGACAATCAAATTGTTTATTTATAAGTATTTTTAATAATAAAAAAATCAGAAACTTTAATATTGTGTTGGCGGTAACTTTTCAAATCTATAAAATAAAAATCGAAAAATGCAATTTAATGAAAATTTATAAAGATAAAATCGAATAAGATTTTTCTTAATAGTAGGAAACTTAAGGGGAAAAATATACGAGGATTCAATTCTGCCCAGTTATGTTGGCTTCGTATGAATTGTCAATTTATAAAGGAATATCAGAGTCAAACTAGAATTTGGCGTCGTTCTCCTTTATTCTTTTACAATAACATGCCAGGCCTCTAAGTCCTCTTATGTGTTTCCCCCTTTAGAAAGACGTTATGTTCTTATATATTTAAGTTGGTAAATTTATTCATGAAACCGTCTATAATTTAAGAAATGTTCGAAGCGAATTAGCAAAACATTATTGCTTGTGAATTTTAGACTCTTTCTTTATGTTCCATGTATGTTCGTTTATAGTGCATTTACATTGTTCTGGATCTGGATGTTGGCATTCCTGTTTACCATTTTTACACGCCCAAATTTCTCGAGTAAAAAGTTTACAAAGAGAACACCATTTTCTTTTTTTGTGTTCTCTTAAATTTGGTTCAAATATTTACTAGTATTGTGGGTTCAGGGACGGGTTTCTAGTAAAATGTGGCAAAACTTGTAGATTCTTGCAGGTTCTGGAACGGAACTAAAGAAATTTAAATCAAGCTGATTGAAAATCATCTGATGATACATTTTACATTCAATTCATAAATGTTCCCAGTAACTGTCGAATCTGCACATTCTAGTCAATCTATATTTTACTAGAATTTATAAAAAGAAAATTGATACTTTTCAAATTTATAGTACGTTTACATTTAACCGGTTTTCGTTAACCCAGTGGGTTTCTATTGTCAATTCCTTTGCATATATGTCAAATAAATCCTCATAAAGTAGGTTAACCCGGTAAAAAGTTCTAATGTATATGCTGTTTTATAAAGAGACCATCGAAGCCGAGAACAGAGCAGAACACATATAGCACAAGCTTTATTCCCATACATTTAATAAAGTAATAAAAATATGAAATGTCAAACACGCTATGAGTGGAACTGATTACCACCAGACCATCCTACGACTATTTTTACGCGAAATTAAAGCAAATTATATTTTTATTGGCTATTTGATTGGAAATTTTACTAATTTCTCCAATATTTGAAGTGAATCTTAATAAATTTAGTGTTCTTAATAATTTGTAAAAAAATAGAACACAAAATATCTTGTGTCACACACAATTTAGTAACATTTTTTATGAACACAAAATTAATTTAACGAAGAAAAATTCGAAAAAAAAGTAATTAAAATAAGATTTTGAAGGTTCTGGATTTGCTGGTAGAGATAATATATTTCAGGTTCTGAAACACACCTTTATTAAATATTTCCTTTATGATTTTATATTTCTCCTATACGTTTTAAAATTGAATTTACATTTACTAATTTTTAAAGGAAACATAAAGAAAAATAAGCAAATTAGTTATTCTAATAGGTTCTGGAATAGACCAAATGTTCTCAATCATTTTGTTGGTTAACTCTGTTAAGAAATATACCATTAAGTGCTTCAGATTGGGCAACTCGAAATAGATGAATTTCTCGGCTAACTAAAATAACAATTTTTGCTTTATGATATCGAAAAAAAATTCTTACTGTACCGGAACATACCACCTGATTTATCTGTTGATAGAAAAAATCACTCATAGATACTTTGCAAATCTTTGAATTGTATGGTCTTTAAATGCTTCTTCTTCTTTGTGTATCTATTTTCCTCCTTTCAATTAATTGACATTTGGTATGGTTTAGTACTGAAAGAATCTATTAACTTATACCTTTTTCCATATCCATTAGTAAAGTTAAATTTTTGCATGTTTTGGGACAGACATATTGATTTTCTTTAAATTTTCTTATACATTCCTCTTCACATTGATTCTTTTATTAAATAAAATAAAAAGTGGGCAACAATGTCCCTAGAAATTGACATATCATTGCCATATTTTCAACATTAGTTAAAAGATTGGGCAACCCTTCCCCTATTTATCGAAAAAAATGTGCACGATTATTTTGGTAAATCGATAATGGTTAATCACTTCTACAGCCCTTCCCTGTTTTGTATATATTCATTATAATTAATTTTTATATTATATATATTGTATATATTCATTATAATTAATTATATCCTTCCCCAATCATTACATCAGCATTTTCATCGATCTTCTTCATTGTTTCCATTAATTTCGAAAAATTAGAATGGGTAACTCTGTATTCACCAAACAGTTTGCCATATCAACGCCATTTACACAACCACAACAACAAAAATCATTAATAACTGTTTTAGATTGGCCACACTTTTAGCAGTTATCGAAAATAATCGGTGCTTTCTTCGGCATTTCTTAACGAAATCGATTAACCGACAGCACTTTCTATGCTTCTTCTTCGTGTTTTTTCTTCATTTGTGGCAACCGAGATCAATAAATTCCAACCATACGGCAACATCATAACCATAGAAATGACATTTTAATTGTCAAATGTGTCAGTGTACAGACAATATTTTTTCGCAATCGGAATTTTTATAAAACAGAGTGAAAAAATGCGGATTTAATTTTTCATTGAAAAGTGTAATCAAATCAAACGTCAAAAAACAGTTTTCAATTCGAGTTTGTTTACATCGGTGCAGTGTTCGCAAATTACAAACGAAGAAGCAACGCCGTTGTCGCTCCAGTGGCAGCAAATGTGTGTCTCTGTGCAACCGTGAATTAGAAAATTTAGCGATTTTTCGTTTGGAGAACTAAGTTTCAAGTGAATACCCTACACTGGTTGGTGCCGGATTGGCGGACGGTTGGTGATACAAACATAGGGGTTGTTTGTGTGGTTCTGTTATCTTTTAATTAAAAAGACATTCTATCGTACGAAATGCAATCGAATGAACAAAACATCCAGGCCAGTGCCCGCCTGTGTGAAGCCATCAAATGGCATCCCTGCCTCTACGATACCAAATCGAAGGTGTATCAAATGAAACATGCAGTCGATGCTGCATGGCGTTCCATTGCCAATGATTGTGAAGATACAGGTAAACAACAATAATAAGAGGGAAATGAGGAGAAAAAGCTGTTCATGTTATGTTTTGTACAAATTTGTTTTTGTTGCTTGTGTACTTTGCTTTGCCAACCAAATACCAGCAGTGTTTTTGTTTTGTTGGCTGACTTGTTTGGGCATGCAAAATGTTTGGGGTTTATTTGATGTTGTTTATGAGAAAGTGACTTTCAAACTGTAGCCTGTAAGTTGTTTACAAAACTGTTTCGATAAATGTGCAAAGGAAAAACGATAACATTTCGTTTTAAATCAAGGGGTTTCTTATAAGAAGTGGCATAGAATTATAAAATGTAATTTGTTGTTAATTTTAAATAGAGTATTTGAATATTTTTAAATCAGAAAAAATTTAAAAATTGACAGAAAGAGAAAAATAATTGCCGATTATAAAAATCACCTCAAGAAAATAATGAAACATGGGGGAGAGAAGGGGAGCTTTGAACACTTTGGGCTTTCAAGCCTCATATTTTTTTTTTTATAATTCGTGTTTTTTTTAATGTTTACCAATAGGTATAGGTATGTATAATAGGTCAGCTTTACACTGAATATAAAAATCACATGCTTTATGTTCGTTTTTAAATTTTTTTTTACTGTTTTAATGGACAAAGTCATTATGAAATTTTGAGAAATCGAAGCCTAAAGTAAACATACCGTTTTTTACTGGTGTTCAAAGGTGTCCCTCTGTGTTACATTTTAAGGAAATTTATATATTTTTAGAACTTACCTTATAGTACGTTGACATAGTGCTGGATTTTGTTAACCCAGTGGGTTTCAATTGTCACTTCCTTTGAATATATGCCAAATAAATCCTCAAAGTAGGTTAGCCCGGTAAAAAGTTCTATTGTAAATTCCGTTTTATGTTTGAAACTAATTTACGGAATTTACGGCCGGGGATTTAAAACTTTCTCCTATGGACAGGTGGAAAATTGGGCTACGCGAGCAGAATTCTCTTTTAATTTCAATTTTTTCTATATAGCCGGCCTTCGGCCGGGGATTTAAGACTTTATCCTATGGACAGGTGGAAAATTGGGTGGAAAATCCGAGTGTCCCTAAAGGAAAAAATCCTGAACTCCATATTTCCGCAAAGGAAAATTTGGAACTCCATATTTCCGGAAGTACGAAGTTCCCCCCAAAAAAAATTATGTGGTTGTAATCAGCTCCAAAAGGACTATGTGTTGTAAAAAAACTAAACGTTTCGGAGTGGTATTCTTAAATATGTTTAATAATAAGTGGGGGTATTTTTTGAACTTTGGAACCCCATATCTCGGAAAGTACTGATTTCCCCCCGAAAAAAATTATGTTGCTGTAATCAGCATCAGAAGGGCTACCTATGATAAAAATTTCAAAATGATCTGAGAGGTGTCCGTAAAGTGCATTTAAGGCGTAGCAGGAAAGTTGACCGAAATGTCCAACTATTAGATCAAATTGAATTTATTGTTTTTTCGGACCAAATTTTCCTTTGAAGTCCGGATTAAAAATATAATTCATCCCTTAGCTTCTAAAAATCTACCAAGATCCTTATAGGGTTTTTTTTTTGAGTCGAAGGTTCCAAAGTCGTCCACACGACTTAATCTCCTTTTTAATGAAATAGTATGGCCTCCAAAAATTGCACTGGGGACCTCTTTTTAGACTTTCTACAATGAAGAGTTGCCAAAAATCTACTATTAAATAGGAATGCCAAAATTACAACAACTTCGTAATGTTTAAATATTCTCACTTAGGAAAATGTTCCTAGCTACATCAAAATACCTACAACGGGGCGGGATTTATATATCGGGCATTTACCAAAATATCCATATATCAAATTTAGAAAAATTCGGTTGAAAAAAACGTTTTCACAATTTTTAAAATACCAAAAATTGGAGAACATTTTTATATGGGTCCAATACCGGAATATCAACCGATATTGATAATTTTTGTTGGAACGATTTGACACCTAATTATATCTCGATTTGGAGCCAATTCGCTTGAAAAATGTACCAGAGATTACCGAAATGCCTAAAATCGGCTGGACCTCAATATGTGAAATATACAAAAAGCCTGGACCCATATTGAAAATTTTTAGTAGGACAATTTGACACCTAATGAAAACTCAAAATATCAAATTTGAGCCCTAAAATTTAAAAAAAATCTGAGAATTTGCGGGTACCTTTATATGACGACTACCCTAAAAAGCGACCCATTTTTGATAGAAAGTTTTGCTACTCTCTGTGAATCAAAAATATCAAATTGTAGCCAATTCTGTTGGAAAGCATTCCCAAAGTCACCAAAATATCGAAATTTTGATTTATTGTCAAATGGGACCTAACCTAAAAAGTCCACCAAAATTGTTAATTTTTTGTAGGAAGGTTTGACACCTAATGAGGACACAAAATACCAAATTAGAACCAATTCGGTTTGAAAATGAGTTGAAGCGCCTTTAAATATCGACATTTAGGAGTTATCGTTAATGGGGGCTACCATTTAATGTGGGCCAATATTGATAATTTTTGCAAGGGAGATTTTAAACCTAATGAGAACTCAAAATAATAAATTTGATCCAAATCGGTTGAAAAACATGCAAAAAAATGCTCAAAATACCAAAAATAGCGATGGTCTATATATGGTGCCTATACCCAAATATCAACCGATCTTTATAATTGTTAGTAAGAAGGCTTAATACTCAATGAGAATCCAAAATACCAAATTTGAGTCAATTTGATTGAAAAATGTGCCCAAGCGCCTTGAAATACCGGAATTTAAAGGTTACCCTTATAGGGGGACTGACCTAAAAAATAGACCAAAAATTTTATTTTTTGGCAGGAAGATTTTTCATACAATGAGAATCCAAAATACTAAATAACAGCCATTTTGGTTTGAAAATGTGCCCAAGCACCATAAAATATAGATAATTGAAGGTACCATTATATGGACGCTGCCCCGAAACATAGATCGACATTGATAAATTTTTGTGGGGAGATTTTCTATCCCAAGAGAACCCAAAATACGAAATTACAACCAATTTGCTTGAAAAACCTACCCAAGCCCCTGAAGATTTTGGGTACCTTTATATGAGGGCTATACTAAAACGTGGACCAATATTGCTAATTTTTGGTAGGAAGATTTTACACACAATGAGAACCTAAAATATAAAATTACAGGCAATTCGATGGAAAAATGTGCTCAAGCTCCAAAAAAATATCGAAATTTGGAGGTTATCGTTATATGGGAGCTACCCTAAAAAGTGGTCCAACATTAATTATTTTTGGAAGGATGGTATCCTACACATAGAGAACTCAAAATACATAACTACAGCAAATTCGGTTGAAAAACGTGCCCAAGCCCCTCATGATTTTGGGTATCTTTATATGGGGGCTATACTAAAAAGTGGTCCAATATTGCTAATTTTTGGTAAGAAGATTTTTCACAAAATGAGAACCCAAAATATAAAATTGCAGGCAATTCGATGAACAAATGTGCTCAAGTTCCAAAAAAATCGAAAATTGAGAGATATGTTTATATGGGGACCAATGTGGACCAATTTAGATAATTTTTGATAGGAAGATTTTCTACACAATGGGAACTCAAAATATCAAATTAGAACTAATTTGGTTGGATAAAGTGCCAAATTTCTCAAAGTAGTAAATATTGAGGTTACCTTTAAATGGGGGCTAACCTAAAAAGTTGTCCGATTTTTATAATTTTTGATAGGGAAGCTTAGCTATATCATGATTTTTTAATAAATACTTCTTGATCTAATTTTCTTTCTTTATTTTATCTATTTTTCCCCCAGTGGCCAACTGTAAATTCCGCTGGCGTATAATCCGCAAATCCTTTGCCATCTCGTATCGGAAACATGGTAATAAAAATAAACATTATCTGCAGGACTATTTGGAATTTCTAGTACCCCACGTGGCCAGCATCGATGTCAATGATGGTTGCCTCAAGAAACCGGATTCGAAGAAAATCCCTCAATCACCACAACAAGAACAGCAACAACAGCAGCATCACCAGAAGCAACAGCCACAACATCAGCAGGAAGAAGCCGAAGATGATACCGAAGAAGGTATAGAAGAATATGAGGTATTCGATGATATTGAACAGGAAAATGAAGAGGATGAAGAATTCGATCACGAGGAGGAAGAGGAGCATCATGAATTGGTTGGAGAGGAAGAGGAGGAGCAGGAGACCGGGAGGGGTGAACTACAACATGATAACGGTGGCGGGGGTGGAGGCGGACGTGGTCGTAAACGTCAGCGTCGCTTGGAGGAGGATAATGAAAGTGATACGACAAGTGCCGATGAAACGTTGAAGGATAAGACGGTGGAGAGAATTACCCGACGTCGTAAAATGGCCGCCAAGGCCAATGACACAAATGAGGGCGATGAGGAGGGTGATGATCAGCATAATGACACAGATGAGGGCCCTTCGCGAGGTAGGCGTATTGTGCGTATGAGAAAGGTCACGAAGAGATTTTTGGAATCTGGATTATGTGATGGCCGTAAGAAAGAGAAATCGGAAGAGAAGCGTCCACGAATGTCGGTAGAAAGGGGTAGGAAATCTACACCCTCGGCACCCAGCCCCTCTGTGGAGGAATTTGATAAAAGGAAATCGCTGGGAAATATACCAGCCAAACGGGTGGAGGTGAAATTATTGAAGACGAAGTTGAATGAAGCGGCCGCCGCTGCTGCCACTGCCTCCTCTTCCCCATTGGAAATTAAAAAGTTGCGCGGCGAGGAAAAGACAGCCTTGAAAATTTCAATACCGGACAAAATAAGACCAGTCATCAATCGGCCGGAGAAGCACACTCTGCAATATAAAGATAATGTGGTGAAAGTCATAAATCCGTTGACTACCGGTTCGAATAATTCCGAGAAATCGTTGAGTGCCTCACAAGAATCGGCGGCATCGGCGTTCACATGTCGCAAATTGGTTAATCGCAGTACCCAATGTGACACAGAAGTGCCGAAGACATTGGATCAACAATTTTTGGACAGTATCCTGCCGCAAATGGAGTACATGAATGGTCGACAGAAATTCAATTTCAAGAAGAAGGTATTTTCTGCCCTGATGGAGGTCTTTGATGATCCCAGCAATTTTCCCAATAGTGAGGATAAAATCGAACCCCCGGCAGGGGCTGGAGCTTTGCGTTATCAAAATACCACAACGGGAGAGTTGAGGTTGATTCGGGAATTGGTGAATTTGGTGCAGGCGGCTAAAACCACACCTGAATTAATGGAGAGCGGCCAGGGAGGAGATGCTTCGAAGGTGGCCAACAATGAGAAATCTCTGGATTCGTTATATGGGGAGGACCAAAAAATGGATATAAGCAATGAATTGAAAACCACCCCTAAAATACAAAATCCCAATCGTGGCGAGACTCTGGGTCTGCCTCGACATATTCTCCAAAAGGTAGTAAAGGTTGCTGGTTCCACGGGGGGAACCATTCTAACTCATGAGGGGGAAAAGAGAAGGGTATATCGTATATACCCTAAGGGTACCTTGCCCACCTCTCCCGGTAATAGCACCACGGCTACCTCCAACAGCGGCACCACACCCATTGGTACCTTTTATGTGACACCACCCAAAACCACAGCAACCACCACATCGCAGCAGCAGCAGACAAATGCCAATCAATCGAAAGCCTCTGGGGCTACACAAAATGTAACGGCATCAAATTCGAAACCCATTGTCTTCAACGGAAAAATTGTTAACCACATGCCCACAGGATCCTCAGCAGCAACCCCAGGAACCCCCACCACCACAACCACACAAATGGTCTCCTCCAAAGGTTGCCAAAGAATTGCCGTTCGCACTCCCCAGGGTTTGCTTATACAGAAACGCATCACAACGGGCAACATTGGTACGGCGGTGCAAAATAAAAATGTCAGTTCCAGTTCCAAGGGGACTTCATTGCGTGCCGGCAACTCCACAGGCCTTTCACAAATACAAATTTCCCAGCCGGTAAGCCTTAATGCTGCCGCAAATGCCACAGGTGGGAATGTGAAAGCTTATTTGGAATCAAGTGGCAACTCCGCTAGTGGTGCCGGTGGAGGTTCGGGTGTTGGAGGTGCAGAAAAATCTAAAGTTGCCGGTGAAACCTCACCCAATACCATTCTACCCGATGCCGGCATGGTCGATGAGGAGGAAAATGCCAATGGCCAAACCATAACCGGTGATGGTGGATTTGATCCGTTATATATTAAATCGGTTATTAAAGATGAACCGGTTGAATAGATTTTCAAGCTATTTTCTATACTAATTTGTAAGCTCTTCTTCTTATTTTTTCTTTTGGACGTAAAGCGTATGGATTTAAATTTTAAGTTTTTTTTTTCTTTTTGTTTCCCAAGATTCTTTTTAAAAGACATTCACATAATTTTGAAATATTTAATTTTTGCGTAATTTACTTTAATATTTAAATAGTTATTGAATATAGTTTTAAAATAAAACTATAACCTCAAAAAAAAAAATTTCACATTTAATAAAAATATGAATAATAATAGAACGCTTTACGTATAGTTACGTATTAATAAATTTAAAATTCGATGGTTTTATTAATTTGGGAGGATATTTTAAAGGGGATTTTTTTCGAATTTTTGAATACCAAAAACCATTTAAGAAAAATGACAAGAGGTCCTAAAATAAATAATGGCGACAAGGAGGAAGTTGATGATTAGGATAATGATACAGATTTGGGTCCGTCTCAAGGTAGGCATATTGTGCTTCCTCATGCGCACAATATGCCTACATCGAGACGGGCCATAATCTGTATCATTGTCATTAACTTTCTCATTGTCGCCATAAAGATCAGATTTGTCAATGATTGCCACTTGAAAGTCTTCGTCAGTAGCTAACGTGGTCTGTCTGTCATATGGCTTCCTTTCCAGAGGAGGTTGATGCCTTCTCTGTACTAGGCTTTTTCACTTCCGTTTGTTGCCCAGCCGCATATGAGGTAGATGGAACCGTCAGACCCGCGAAGTCATCGTCTTCCTGGGTGAAGGTTGCGGACCTTCTGATGAGCGAATGTGCTTCACAGATTTGCTTTGCGGGGCTGCTTCCAAAAGAAGCCAATGACTGTCACTAATACTACCAATTAGATTTGTCAATGATATTATATGGCTTCCTCAGTCTCTGAACACGAACCTTGGAGTTAGCTTTTCCAGAGGAGATTGATGGCTTCTCTGTAGTAGGCTTTTTCTCTGCCGTTTGTTGCCGCATATGAGGTAGATGTGTCAGTCAGAGGCGCGAAGTCATCGTCTTCTTGGGTGAAGGATCTTGGGACCTTCTGATGAGCGAATGCGCTTCACAGATTTGCTCTGCGGGGGAGGATTTGCTCTCCCAGGAGACGGGATGGTTCCTTGCTCGACTTGCCCTTCCTATTCAGGCCACTGGTGGATTCATTCAAAGCTTTAGCAACCAACCGCTGCATCTTTGTCGCTAGGCATAGAATCGGGCTGTGAGGCAGAGCCCTCCTAACGTTGATCACCCTTATGGATGACAGTTTGTGTGGGAATGAGCTCAGTAGCATTTTCCTTTGCATTTCGACTTGGGTTAGGCTTCTGATCAGAAATAGGCTTCGCATTTGCTCTCCCAGGAGACGGGATGGTTCCTTGCCCGACTTGCCCTTCTCTCTATTCCGACCACTGGTGGATCCACTCTTTAGCTTTAGAACGAACCGCTTCATCTTTGTTGTTAGGCGTAGAATCGGGCTTTGAGACAGAGCCCTATTCGCACCCTTGTCAGAAACAGTGGGCTTCGCCGTTTCCACAACTTTGCAGAGGTCTTCTTGGAGATTTTTGATTGAATAGTTAAATTCGGGAGGGAGATCATCCTCTCCATCTGGAGTACACGATGGAGAGCATACGGGTAAATTCATTCGAACTTCCTTATGAATCTCATCTTGCCCTTGCCTTGAGATGAACCTGTTGCACTCAGACTTGAAGTCGGTCGGTCAACAAGATCTACGCTTCCTTCATTGAGGCTACAACAATCCCCCGGTGTAGACTTAGCCGGAATCACCGTGGTGTCCAGCTCATCATCCGTCAGGGTAAGATTTAGTAGCAGTTCCTCCGAAAGCGTATCCCCACTACAAGCCTGTCTAACTGGTCGAAGATTTCCCTACTCTGCTGCTCTAAACTATCGCGGATAGCGTTAAGGGGGTCCCGTGTAGGTCGTCCCATCCCAGAACAAAAGTCCTGTCAGTCATAGACTGATTTGCCAGTCATAGACTGATTTGCATCAGTTTTGACTTGCTCGTTTACCAATCGGATTACCGGTTCGTCAACGATATGTGGGTTTAAAATGTACGCGCTTGTAGCAGATACAGCTATAGGTGCCAAGGCATCCACACCTAGAGCAGATCTCGACGACACATGGCTTGTGATCTCACCAATGATTACCGCCGGTACAGGGTTATTAACTCCCTGCACCGTAACTTTATTCCTTTTATTCTTCTTAAACATCTTAGTTTATTATTGTAGAAGAAAGTCCTATATATCCGTTCGAAAGCCACCCAACCACAAATACTTCTATTAATTTTCATGATAAGTTAATTGTATTCTTGGGACTTTGGGCATCCAAAAATGCACGCCTTGTACAAAGCCTCCAAAAAATCCACGCCTTGTATAAGGCCTCCAAAGGCAGTTCGGAAAGTTCTTGGCCTAGCAAAAAGTTAAGTGTTTTGGCAACATCCATCTCTCTGTTATGAACACATGTTAAATTTTTTATTCGATCTGGCAACTCCTTCATATAGAAGAAACAGGTCAAAACAGCTGTTCAAAAAAGAAGACGCATCCGCAGCAATTTGTTTACAATGGAGAAATTCCAAATTCGTGCTGTCATTAAATATTTACATAAAAAAGGTTTATCGGGACGAGAAATTCACAACGATATGGTGCATGTGTTAGGTGACAGAGCTCCTTCATATGCAACCGTAAAAAATTGGGTTGCTGTCTTTAAACGTGGCCGTACAAACATTGCAGATCAGCCGCGTAGTGGACGTCGAAAAACAGCAACAACAACAGAAATTGTAGCCCAAGTGCAGGATATGGTATTAAATGATCGACGAATAAAAGTTCGGGAAATTGCCAGAGTCATGGGCATCTCAAATGATCGAGTCCATTTAATTTTGCATGAAGAACTGCACATGAAAAGGTTTTCTGGAGGATGGGTGTTAAATGAATCGGCTGCTGTTGCTGACTCCACCTCCCCTTTGGAAATTAAAGAGTTGAGGGGTGAGGAAAAGACAGCCTTGAAATTGACAATACCCTACAAAACAAGACCGGTCATCAATCGGCCGGAGAGGCACACTCTGCAATATAAAGATAATGTGGTGAAGGTCGAAACTCCGCTGATTACCGGTTCGAATAATTCAGAGAAATCGTTGAGCGCCTCACAAGAATCAGCGGCCTTCACATGTCGCAAATTGGTTAATCGCAGCACCCAATGTGACACTGAGATGCCGAAGACAATGGATCAGCAATTCTTGGAGAGTATCCTGCCGCAAATGGAGTACATGAATAGTCGGCAGAAATGCAATTTCAAGAAGAAGGTCTTTGCTGCTCTCGTGGAGGTTTTCGATGATCCCAGAAATTTTCCCAATAGTGAGGAGAAAATCGAACCCCCGACAGAGGCGGGGGCTTTGCGTTATGAAAATACCACAACGGGGGAATTGAAATTGATTGGAGAATTGGTAAATTTGGTACAGACGGAAGAAACCACCCCTGAATTAATTGCGCAGAGCGGTCAGTGGGATGCTTCGATGGTGGCCAACAATGAGGAAGATCACAAAATGGACATACCCACTGAACTGAAAACTGAATAAAATACAAAATCCTAATCGTGGTGAGACTCTGGGTCTACCACGTAATTTTCTCCAAAAGGTGGTAAAGGTTCCCGTTTCCACTGGAAGTACCATTTTGACTCATGAGGGGGAGAAGGGTATATCGCATATACCCTAAGGGTACCTTGCCCATATCTCCCGGTAACAGCAACAATTTACCACCCAAAACCACGGCAACCACCACAACCCAGCAGCAGCAGACAAATGTCAATCAAACAAAAGCCCCTGGGGTTACACAAAATGTAACGGCACCCAAGGGGACTTCATTGCGGGTCTTTCACAAATACAAATTTCCCAGCCGGTGAGCCTTAATGCAGCTACAAATGCCACAGGTGGGAATGTGAAAGCTTATTTGGAATCAAGTGGAAACTCTAGTAGTGGTGCCGGCGGAGGAGGTTCGGTTGTTGAGGGTGCAGAAAAATCCAAAGTTGACGGTGAGACCTCACCCAATACCATTCTACCCGATGCCGGCATAGTCGATGAGGAGGAAAATGCCAATGGCCAAACCATAACCGTTGATGGTGGATTTGATCCGTTATAAATTAAATCGGTTATTAAAGATGAACCGGTTGAATCTATATTCTATTCTAATTTTGTAAGCTCTTTTCTTTTAAATTTTAAGTTTTTTCTTTTTGTTTCCCAAAATTCATTTTAAAAGACATTCAATTATTTTGAAATATTTCTAACTTTTTTCTAATTTACTTTAAAATGTAGTATTTATCGTATATAGTTTTAATAAAAAAAATATGAATAATAATGAACGCTTCGGGTTTTATTATTTGAGGAAAAAATTTTGAAGACAAATTTTCGGAAATTTTGAATACCACGAACAAGGTATAAATAATTAATCGGGGTCCTAAAATTAATTGATGATAATTAAGATAATAATACAGATTGGGGTCCGTCTCAAGGCAGGCATATTGTGCTTCCTCATGCACACAATATGCCTACTTCGAGACGCTCTATAATTAACTTCCTCAGAAGGTTTTTTTGGAATCTGTTTTGTCTGATGAGTAACATCCACGAATATCAGTGGATCATGTGGTGGCCCTAAAAATATAAATCGGAAGAAAAACGTCTGACTTTATCAGTGGAACAGTTCCTCAATTACTGGAAATGAAAATATCCCTTAATGATATGAATATTATAAAGGATGAATGAATGTTAGGATTGATATTTGTTTATACGGAGATTTCCTATCAAATAAAAATTCAAAATATAAAATTACAACCAATTAAAAAAATTTACCAAAATCCCCAACAAACCGAATAATGAGGGTAATTTTTTTTTTTTTTAATTTTTAGGAAGATTCGAAATCCAATTAGAATCCAAAATATAAAATTACAGTCTATCATTATATGGGCACTAACCTAAAAAGTGGACGAATACTGATGATAATCAATTCGGTTGAAAAAGGCAGCCAAAATCCCCAACATGCCGAATATTGGAGGGTTTTATTATATGGCGAAAAATTTACCAATCGACTTATAGTGGAGACGGAAAGCAAATGGGCACTGTCTTAGTATTTTCTCCACAAAGGGTCATAATATTTTGTCAATCCTTGATCAAGTCCTATATGGAACTTAATGATCACATCGTTCTCGTACATCTCCCACAAGTTTTTGAAAAGCCTACTAATAATCCGATTTTTGAAAGTAAACAGCTGTTCTGACTGGATAATTTTATAAACAGGCCTTGCTTAGACCCATGGCACAATTAATAGGTAGTCCATTTAGCGCAGCTGATGTCTCAATTGACTGTCAAAGTGGGTAATTTTTCCTTGAATCGATGTGCAATGTTGCCAACCATTTCAAATATTATAAGGAAAAATTTGATAGATGGTCGAGACATAAACAAAGGTTTTTGTTTTGATACATCACCATGGCATAATTATACTAGGTAATCTCATGCGGTCATATGTTTACAATTTTTTCATAAAATTGCCGTTGAAAGTACTCCGCTTTCAAAATTTAGATGAAAATATCTTCCTTCGAAATGTAGACATACCATGTGCCGAAACAAACAGATTCATACGATTTTTTACACAAATTCTTGTAGAAAATGGTAATAAAATTATTGCCAAACAAGCTCTTGAAAATTTGGAGATTTTTATTTATAATTTTGTTTTTTAATATTTAGGTTCTACGTTATAACAACATTTTTGACATTTATTTGCATCAACAGTTGGGCCGAATGCGGCTATCTTATTAAATATATCTTGATTGTACCACGAATTTATCCATAAACTCTACTGACTTGTCTGTTGTAAACGCAGCGTTAGCGTTTGGCAGAGAAAACAGCTGTTAATATATTTATCTATTTTTCTAAAAATTATTATTTTTTTATGAAATAAAAATGCCGCATTAATTAAAATATAATAATCATATTTATATTCATATATTCACAAATTAACAGGTATTTTAATCAATTTAAATTATGATTTAATTATCATTTTCCTCCATACCCTAGCAAATGATCAACTACAGCACACAACAACACCCCCATCTGGCATCTTTGTCGATGTGATAAACAAAACATAAACAGCTGGCATTGACTGACATTAGTTAAATGTCATCATGTTGTTGTTGGTTTTTGTGTTGTTATTTCAAATTACCGACAGTTGTTCTCATTACTCGACTCTCACGGTATTCCAGTGTTGAGCGAGAGTGTTAAAATATATATCGCGGTTGGCGTATTGAATTTTTAAGATATTGTATTTAAATTGGGGTTTTGTTTATAAAACAAATACCCATGGTCTTGTATACGAAAACATAACAAGCAAAGACGTGATTGATGTTAATGTGCGTGCGTGTGTGAGTGCGGGTATTTTAAAAGAGGATAACCAACAATCCCAAACAGTGCGTATTTGGCTTAGGGAACAACACGGAATTGTTCAGTGACAGAGTGACAGACTGCCTGTTTGCCATTTGCAGTTATGTGCGTGTGTGTGTAATTAACAACAACAAAGTGAAATCCCTATCAAAAGACAAATTAGAATAGTGTTGTTGTTGCTGTTGTTTGTTCGTTGGTTCGGTAAAAATGAAGGATGTTCCCTGTATGAACGATGAACAACTCCAGAGTGGCATTAAACTGTGCGTTGCCGTCAAACGGCATCCATGTCTCTACGATCCCCTGTCATCGGGATATCAAATGAGAAACATCGTCAATGCAGCATGGAAAACGGTGGCCAAAGAATGTTGCGATACTGGTAAGTCCCCCACAACAACAAAATTGGCATAACACATCGACTAATAAATATTGGAAATGGAAACACAAGAAGTGGTTTTGCAGAAGATTTGGAAAATAGGTTTTATTAGAAAAAATGTTGCATTTGTATGTTTTTCCTGTTTGTATAAATGTGTGTGTGTCATTCAATCATTTTTTTGCCATTGGTTTTTGTTGTTGTTGCTTTTGCGGCCATGGCTTTTCCCCATAATTAAGTTGCATTGCCCAGCAATGCTTTTCAAACCTTTGACGCCATATTGTCCAGTGTTGTATCTGCCAGCAACAGATGTTTTTTCTTCTTCTTCATGTTGATTAGTGAGTACATGGTTATTTGGTAGTTGGAACGTTTTTAATGCGAATGTTGGAGTTAGTTGAATGAGATTAGAAATGATCGTATCGTGGGTAGTGTTTTTAGGAAATGGATAATTAAAAACTTTTTTGAATCTGCCTGAATAATGCTATCTGGAATATACGTTTTAGTTTTTTTTATGAAAAAGAGGCTTTGTTATGATTTTCTAATAGTACGTTTACATTTAACCGGATTTCGTTAACCCAGTGGGTTTCAATTGTCAGTTCCTTTGCATATATGCCAAATAAATCCTCATAAAGTAGGTTAACCCGGTAAAAAGTTCCAATGTATATGCCGTTTAAGAAATGGAATTCAATAATGTTTCGTTCCCGCATTGCAAGGATCTAATAATTGTTACTATTTCTTTCGATTTCATAAAGGAAAAATGTTTATCGTAGTAAAAAATTGCACACTCTGCAGGCAGATGTGGAAGCGAGCCGACTGCGAATCGGCGTTGCGCTGCCGCCGCTCTTCATAAACGATCGTTTCGCCGCCGATTTTGTCGGCTCAAACCGGCTTTTCAAAATAGTGGCGCGCCGATTAAATTTTATTTGAAGTAACCGATTTTTAGCTTTGGGTTTTCAATACCATTTCCCGTGCTGCAAGAATATACTAGCTTTTACTATCCTAGTAAAAAATAGTAGATTCTTGCAGCACGGAATAACCGTTTACTTTTTGCAAAATTTTATAAGTTCGTTTTCATATTTCGAAATGAAAACGCCGCCAATAGGCTTATATATGATGCGCCGCCGTCGGAAAAATCGTTCCGATTTGTTGTCTGCTTGCAGGTTGTGGAACAGACATTAAATTATTACTCTTATTAGAATTTTTTCATTAATTAGAAAATAAAATTGATTCGGAGTTATACAAAATTACTTTCGATAAATAATATTGGGTTTGTTCTAGTATTTTTTTTTTTTTAGTAGAAAATGTAGATGTTATTCGTGGATTTTTGACTTTTACATCTAGCTTTATATCAAGGTATATTTTAAATGAGCTGTTGGACAAATTTTGTTGTTGTAATGTTGAACCAAAAAATTAAAAAACAAAATTATAAATGAAAATCTCCGAATTTCTAATAGCTTTTTTGGCAATACTTTTATTAACAGTTTCTACAAGAATTTGTGTAAAAAAATCTAGCCAATCTGTTTGTTTTGGCAAAATATTTTTGACATATATTGCACTTGTTTGTTGTAGAAATTATTTATATATCTACCTTGCTTTATATAATGACATTTTAAATGACGTGTTTTTTTTTAAATAATAATTTTTGCCCTGCAATGTTTGAAGCATTTCCAAATTTTTTACAATTTTTCAATCCCAAACTTAAATCACATATATTGCACTTGAGTTTATTTTTACTGGTTTTACAATCAAAAAGTATGGAAACGTAAAATTCCAATAAGCAATCTCATTCAATAATTCTCATATCACATAATTCAATGAGTACTCATCTTAAAGGAAGAGAGAACATTGCAATACAAAAAAACAACGGCGTTATCAAAACGACGGGGACTTACAACGCCGTTAAACCTTGCAACGGCTTAAATCATTAACAGGTCGTTACAGATGCATATGTCAGAGATGGAAAGTAGTAATTTCAAAACAAAAAATTATTTCAAATTATCCTTTTGAATGAGACAAAAAATTTGAATTGATATAAACACATTATTTTTTTAATCAAAAAATAGAGAGACAAATACTTTAACTACGAATGAGAGTATACAAATGTCTTGTCCCAAATTAAGCAGGAATCATAATATTTTGCATGGTTTAACCGAAGACGTGTATTAAAAAAATGTTTTCAAATACAATCTTGAATTTAGATGGTTAAAAATATTTTTCATTTTGTTATAATGACATAACAATAAATGTAGAATTACTTGACAAAATTAATAAAATCTGTAGTCCAGTGTAATGTCCCATAATGGCATATTTACATATAAATATATCTAAGGTTGTTTTTTTTTTGTTATTTTACTATTATATGAAAAAATGTTCACTCTTATATATGTGCGTGAAGATAAAATCGTTTTTATAACAATTCAATGACTCAATCCACCCCATTTAGCAAAGACACGTATAACAGATTTTTGTTCAGTATAACAGATTTGAAAATCGTTTTTATAACAATTCAATGACCTAATGTGTAATAAATATAAATAATACAAATTTCAGCAATTTTTAACGAAAACTCCAAAGCGTGGACTGATACTAATAACGCATGGTAGAATATACAACCCTCAAACTACTGCAATTTATATTACATAGTATGGGAATTAGCGAATATTTGGGGTTATAATTATATGAGGGCTATGCGTAATTAATGACCAACATATGTCAGTTTCGAACCCAATATTTTTGTTTGGTGTTTCTTTCCTTCAGGAGATATAATTATATAAGGGAGATGCCTAAATGCTGGCCGACATATTTCATTGTCGTCCTGTTTGAGTTTTTTATCACGTTTTCCTTTGAAAGCGTAATGATTACAACCGATGGCTAAATCATCTTAGAATTCCATAATTTGTAGGGTAAAATTCACAATTTCGAGTAACGACTATCCCCTATACTATTGTAGAATAGGCCTATATGGGGACAACCCCTTCACACGGTACTAATCAGCTAAATATTTTAATACAAAAAGGGGGTTATATAGGAACTACCCTTAAAAGAGGGCGAATTTTAATAATAATTTTGGTTGGAAGATTTGTTACCATATGCAATTACAAAATACCAAATTACAGCGAAATCAGTTTTAAAACGAGCTCAAAAACCCAAAATACTGACAATTGAGAGAGTCTTATATGGGGGCTATCCGAAAAAATGGGCCTATATTTATAATTTTTAGTGAAGAAGTTATGGTGTCCAATAAGTACCATTATATGGGGCTATGCCTTAACGTGGACCGATGTAGCTCATCTTCGAACTTGACCTGCCTGCAGACAAAAGACGACTCTATGCTAATTTTTGGCGATCTATCCCAATTCCTTCAGAAGCTAGCGTGATTACAATAGAAGGACGGACTTGGCTAGATCGTCTTAGAATTTTACCCTGATCAAGAATATATATACTTTATAGGGTCGGAAATTAATATTTCAATGAGTTACAAACGGAATGGCAAAATTAATATACCCTCCATACTATGAAAATCAAAGGAATATATTCAGGCCCTGGAGAAAGCGCATGATTCGTAGAATACATTTTTGTCAGTTCAAAATGTTGTCATTTTTTCAAAAGTTTCGATTCACTTATCACGCTAAATGTTGACCTAGCCGTTACCTTCGTGTTATAATTGTGGTCTCTGAAACGACTAAAAAAACGTGATACTTTTGTTTTATATGCCACCAACAATTTTGTCAATACGTATTTGTCCAATAAAATATGATAAATATTTCCCATCTCTGCATTTGATAACTTTATTTTGTGTACTAAAGAAACCGGTTTCGTTTACCAACTACTCTAGTTCAAATAGCATGCATACTGCCAAAACATATGTTTTTACAGTTTGATAGTCACGTAATAACAATGTAGTGTGTGGAATTACTCAAAGACGTAGCTAACGTATCGTAAGGTAATAACATAGTTCAATAATTCTCGTCATCGCCGCCGTCGTTTGAAGAGCGGCAATACAGTTAGAAAACAACCGTTATTTATGTAAATGTGTTTGTTTTATGTATTGCAGATTCCCATAGTCTCCCATTTCAAAAAAAATGTTATATTATTAATAAAATATTTATATTTTAAAATAAAATTATAGACTTTATAAAAAAAAACATTTGTGGGTTCATTTATACAAATATTTGTGTGAAAATTAATTGTATAGAATACAACTTGAGAACCTTCTAATGGGACATATCTAGGGATCATATGTAATAAACATTCTTAGATAGATTGCCTTGAATTAATCTGCAGGGTAAGGTTAATTTCAATTTAATTTTTTATAGATGGAAGATCATAGGCATGTATCTTTCGTATATATACGACATTTTTAAGCTTTACCTACCCAGAAATCAGTCAGAGGACACACTTACATAGAGAAAATATTTTTGTATTCCACACTACTTTCTTCGAAGATAATACACTGAATATAGCGAACCTTCAACTTCCCTGTTTATATCTATAATATAATTTGACCTGTGCTTCGAATTTGACCTTAGCTTTGATTCCCAGCGAATATTCTTTCGAGATCTGAGAAAAAAATACTCAATGAAATTCAGATCTGGAGAATTCGACATCTTGATGTCCAATTAAAGTTTTATTGTCATCGTTTGAATTAACTTGCCACACGGATCTGAAGCCTAGAGAATGTGTTTTGTTCTCATATCTTTAAAGAACGTATAATAAATTGACGTATAAAGATGAGATCGTCGATTCTGAGGTTCTGTAGCGATTTTCAAAAGAAATAAACTAACTTTAAATTCAAATACGCCAAAATCCATAGGAGATCGGTACTCCTTTTCCTTCTTCTGAAAAAACTTGCTCTTGTGTTTATATATCCGATAATATTTTTTAATCAGAATTAGAGTAGCTTAATAACTAACAAAATATCTGTATTATCTACATAAAAATATCACATTTGAATTTTGACTTTATCTTAAACCATTAAAAAAAATCTATAGCCCCCAATTGCCGATTTCGATGGAAGACAATACGCAGTTCCTTCACACGATCATTTCGTAAATTCGGCACCAGCTCCCAATATTATCTCTATGAACATTTGGATTTTTTGGTTCCCCATATGTCGCTAATGGAAAAAAACGATGAGAGTATTGGTCCTGTGGATGAAGTAAATCCTCTGCAATTGGATAAGGAGGATGATTCCGTCTCCCAAATAACTGATGATGTTAGTTTTACCAATGATACGGACACCACGAAAAGTGCCGATGAACATTTTAAGACGGAAAAAATACGACGAAGTTCATCTATCATCGATTTAGATCCTGACAGTAATGGTGGTGAGATACTAAGTGGTTCCACCGCAACAGCAGATGAAAATAAAAATCGTGAAGCATCACCGCCACCCCTAAGACCCCTATCACCAAAAATGCCAAAACTTGAACAAATTCAACCAATAACTAGTCCGACAAATCATTCAGAGGATTTTCGGCCATTACGAATACGTAAACCACCGAAGAGGATTTATGATGCGGATTTGGATACCTCCGCTCCGGAGATTCAGGTGGGAAAGAAACCACGGCGTCTTATGGAGAGACGTAAATCGGTTGGGGGTTTGGTTTTGCGGGAATTTATGTACAAGAATAACATTACGCTTGATGAGCCTGAGAAGGAACCGAGAAAATCGTCCGTTAGTTTTCAAGACGAACCGTTAGTTTTCAAGACGGAAATTGAGATGCCCAAGAAAGGTGTACCCTTTGAGAAAGTAAAAAAATTAGATGGCGGCAATTTGGAACAGAAATCCCAACCAAAATCTACCACAGATGCTGAGGTCTGTGTTAAATCTGAAATGCTGGATGCCAGTACCCTAACAGATAGGATGGAAATAACCGATGACAAGTCCATACAAAGCAATGAAATGCCACGTACCTTGGATGATGAATTCCTCGACTCGTTAAGGCCCCAGATTCGGGTAATGAATTTCAGACAGAAAATCAATTTTAAGCAACGGGTCTATCTGGCTCTTATGGATGTTTTGGATGATGCCAAGAATTTCCCCAATGATGAAGATGACATAGTCGAACTGCCACCACCCTTGGCGAAACATTTTGAATCCGCAACAAATGGAGAGCTGCGTCTTATGAGGGAATTGGTATCGCTGGTCAAGGCCGCTAAGGTGTCATCGGAAGTTGTTGATGCCAATCGGAAGGTGACAATTGTTCGACCTGCTTCGGAGTCGAATTTGTCGACACCAAATCGCAATGATGCCGGCTCGCCAACACCCAATGGCCTTGAGGAGTTACTTGGTGATGATGAGAGTGCCACAAGTTCGCCTGTGGTGAACTCCAAGTCACATGATTCCTTGGGTATACCACGTCATATTCTACACAAGGCTGTCAAGGTTACAGGGCAAAGTGGTGGTACTTTATTGGCTCAAAATGGTGAAAAACGACGCATTTATCGTATATATCCTAAAAATCAGGCTCCTACTGGTTCAGGTACTCCTGGTTCGGCTAACAATTCTCCATTATCCTCATCTTCATCGTCGTCGTTGGGAGCTAGTGGGGAGAGAATGTCTGGTTCCCATCATCAACAAAATAGCAGTAGTGCGGGAACATTTTTTGTCACCCCTTCCAAACCGCCACAGAATCGTGGACCCACATATTTGGGTACAGTGAAACCACAAAATCATATTTCTCTATCAACACAGCCACTTAATAAGCCAAGTACAGCTCCGATGAGAGGTACCGCAATTCAGTATCCGAAAATTGTTAGCAAAACACCGGGATCAGCGGTGACAGGAGGTTCTTCCTCATCTACTTCGTCATCGACAATGATGCCACCCATAACAAATCGTTCTCCCGTGTTGTCGGGCAGCACAAATTCCTCCTCCACCTCCGTCATGGGCCAGAAAATCAGCATTGCCACACATGTACCCAGTGCCAATATATTTCGCCGGCGCTATTCCATATGTGGCCCGGCACCAAATTCCAGCTCCAGCTCCTCGGGTATGGCAGGTAGAGTTATTACTTCAAATGGAGGTGGTAGCGGAACACCACCATCTTCCTCAGGCCAGACAGGCAGGCAATCCTTGGGCCTACAGCCCTTACAAAATATCCAGCAGATGAGGCAGGGATTGCAGCAACATTTACAGCAAATGCGTCAGGGTATGCAGCCGCAGCATCAGCAACCATTTAGACTATCATCAACGCCCATAAGGCTAGCATCAGCAACATCATCGTCGTCGTCATCTTCTTCGACGTCTCGACCACCACCCACAATGCAAACAATTCGCCCCGTTCCAAGCTCTGCACGCCCAAGCGCCACCAGCAGCAGCACCACCACCACTTCCTCATCATCAGCAGCATCAAATAATAATTCCTCACCACCATTTCAAATCTTAGAACCCCGTAGCATTAACTCATCCTTCAGCAATGAAGTGTACCTCTCGCGCAGTAATAGTCCCAAAAATCAGGACTCTAATTCGGGTGATGGCCGACCCACTTCATCGACAGAAAATGATCCATTGGCCGATGGCCCTACACCCGATTCTTTCTCACACAATGCAAATGATATTCCTGTTTTAGAAACAGCCGGTACCATTGCTGCAGATTCATTTGAGCCGGAATTCCCTAAACCTCCCTACATTAAAGATGAACCTCAAGATTGAAAGAAGTAGATATAAGTCATTGCATAAAATTATTATTTTTTTATTTTAGTTTGTAATTATTATTATTATTCTTTTCCTAATCAGCATTCACATTTATTGACTTTGAAAAAAAAAATATTGAAAAACAATTTTCAAAACTAATTTCCAAATACAAGAAAAATTTATATTCTTAATTTTTGTTTTCGTGTTAAAAAAAACTTGTATTGAATAAATATTAAAAAATAAATTAAAAAAAATATTTTTTATAAACGGAAAACGGTCCTCCAAGCTAATAGGGGTAAGTACGATGAACCAGCTTTAAACTAGGTGTCAAAATCACAAGATTACTGTTTGGAATCTGCCCAGCCGCCTACTTGAAAATGTAATCGAAATGGACCTCATCGATCTCGATAAATAATAATTGGCAAATGTCAAACATTTTTCTTTTAGAAGTTTTGGATCGCCAGATCTATTAAACAGTATAAATTTTTAATTTCAATTTAATTTCAGTAATCAAAAATGCTATGTTCAGAATAAGCAATATATTGACAAGAAATTCTAATTTTTATTTGTCAGTAGATCATTGAAAACAGCTCTTGAAAATATTGTAGAGAAAAAAAGCCAACGAAACGCCGAGCAAAATATTTTAAAGCGATTTAGATATTTCCACCATTTCTGGCATAGTTCCTGCATTTGTTCGTCGACTCTTCGAAGAAGCCATAGAAATCTGAGTGTGTAATGACTGCAATTTTCCTTCAACTTTGGGGGCTCTTCATAACGACGATTCTAATGTTGGGCGCCATTTATTGAGTTCTTCTTCTTAGGATTTCTGCGTAAAATCCATGTTCAATACGAGTATGCAAATTGGGAATTGCAACAAATCCAACACCTGTTTCCATGTTGTTTTCTTTTTTTTTTTTGGGAAAAATCAATTTTCTATGATTGACACCCTATAATATGTTAATTAGGCCTAATGTTGGGCGCCATTAACGAATTCTTCTGCAGTTTTTTTAATCAATTTCCTAAGATGGTATAATAAGGCTTAGTTAACATATATATAACTAGGCTGCTCCCAACGTTGGGCGCCAGTTATAGAATTCCTCTTCAATCCGTCTGCAATTTCTACTCACCTTCCACCATTTCTGGCATAGTTCCTGCATTTGTTCGTCGACTCTTCGAAGAAGCCATAGAAATCTGAGTGTGTAATGACTGCAATTTTCCTTCAACTTTGGAGACTCGTAATAACGACGATTCTAATGTTGGGCGCCATTTATTGAATTCTTCTTCTTAGGCTTTCTGCGTAAAATCCATGTTCTATGGTGGAGACCCTTCAATACGAGTATGCAAATTACGACTTGCAACAAATTTATTTTTATATCCAACACCTGTTTCCATGTTTTTTCTTTTTTTTTTGGAAAAATCAATTTTCTATGATTGACACTTTATAATAATATGTTAATTAGCCCTAATGTTGGGCGTCATTAACGAATTCTTCTGCAGTCTTTTTTTAATCAATTTCCTATGATGGTATACTAAGACTTAGTTAACATATATATAACTAGGCTGCTCCCAACGTTGGGCGCCAGTTATAGAATTCCTCTGTAGATTGGTTTTATGATGGGTACACTACAATATGTCAACTAGAGCTAACTTTAATTTTATATTTATGACTAACATTTGTACCCAACGTTGGGCGCCGTTTTTAGAAATTCTCTGCAGATTTGTTAAATGTTTTTAACTCCATTTTTTATGATTAATACCCCACAATATCCTAATTAGGAGTTATTACCATTTTATATTTATGACTAGCGATTGTTTCCAATGTTGGGCGCCATTTATTGATGTCTTCTGTAATTGTATTTTAAAAAAAATCAATATCCGATGATCGTATAGAATTTTTAGGATAATAGCGCCCAAATGTGAAAAACTAAAAATAAATATTTAGAAAAAAAAACTCAGCTTCAGAAATGGCGCCCAACTGCAAAAAAAAAATTATTTTGTGAAAATATTAAACACTTTTGAAACAATTTTCATAAAAAACTCCCATAGATTTTTCGACATAAAATTAAACTCCTACAACATTAGGTATTCATTCAATCAAATTATTTTCTTTGAATCAGACATTTCATCCCCGACTTACACGACAGCAGCATCACGAATGGACTCTTGCAATATACAACTGAGAGTTAAAAAAGGGATAGAGAGAGAATTAGCCTTATTGTGACTTCCCTGTGTTAATCATTTTTGGTGATCATTTGTTTTTATTTTTTGTAAAAATTAAAAAAAAATCTCTAAGAATTATTTATTTTTTTATCATCTCTAAATTATTTGCAAAGAATTCATACATTCCATATCTACCTTTATGTGTCGTCATAACATAAATGCAACATTTTATTGGCCTCTTGCAATATGTTTTTTTTTTTTTTTTTGTGAACAGAGCTTTTTTATTTTTGTAAAAATTTAAATAAACCCCTAAACCAATGCATATTTATAAGGTAGCCGCATTTGAGAACTTCTGCAACAGACATCAATTGTTGTATTTTGATATGTCAAAAATATTTTGCCAAAACAAACAGATTCAAAAGATTTTTTTACACAAATTATTGTAGAAAATGTTAATAAAAGTATTGGCAAACAGCTCTTCAAAATTCGGAGATTTTTATTTATAATTTTGTTTATTAATTTATTTTTATTTTTGTTAAAATTTAAACAGATCCCCTTATTTCATTTTTTATCATCTCTGAAATATTTGCAAACAATTAATACCTCCCATTCCTGGCTTGATCTGCTGTCAAAAACTAAAGGCAGCCTTGCTTGAAAATTATATGCATCTACTAAGAGATATAAAAGGATAGAAAGATAATTTGCATTAATGAGATTTCTATACGTAAATTTTTTGGTTAACTTTGGCACTAACTTTTGCTAAAATTAAAAAAAAAAACCTAGGTCTTCTTTCAATCACTTAATCTCCATTTAATTTCTTGCAAAATCAATCAAATATCCCATCCCCGTGTTGTCAAAAAACACAACAGCAGCAGCACATCAGTAAAAGTTACAACAGAGAGATATGTAATGAGAGAGAGAGAGCGCACAACCCGCCATGGGATTACCATTCATTTGCAAAGGTTGAGCTGATCATTGTTGTTGTTTGTGTTGTTCAATGACGACACGACTTTGAAAGAGAGACACTCGTATTACCAGCAACATCATCATCACGAGCCTCGTTGCTGCCTGCCTGACTGGCTGCCGAACAATAAAATAGAGGGCAACATTGTAAAAAACGATTGTGTTGTTGCATTTCTTCTTTGTGTTATGCATGCACGATTGGGTTATGCATGTGTGTGCGTGTGTATGTGGTCCAGGGGTATATGTCATAACACAACAGCAGCTGTTTTGTTTTTCTGGTTTTGATGCTGCTGCTGCAGTCAAACTGTTATGGTTATCAAAAAATTGGTGAGCAACCACCACAAACGCTGGCAGGTAGTTTAAGAGGGCAACAATAACAACAAAATCATTATCATAATGACGTTTGAGAAAGGGGATAATCATGTTAAGGCTGCTGCTGGTGTTGCAGCGTAGTGACAGCTGTAATAAAAGCAATGCAATATTTTTGTTGTTGGTTTCCTTTTGGCATGGAAAAAACGGGGGTGGTGGTAAAGGGGGTATAGAGGGTGAGGCTGATGTTGCTGGTGGTGGATATTGCCAAAGTTATCCCCTTAGTTTTTTTGGGGCCCCAAAAAACGTAAACATTTGTTAAGTTTGCCGGTCGATCTTCTTTCATGCATGACAGACAGACCAAACGAATGAACGACCGACAGACAGCCATACAACCCGTGTAAAGTGTCGTCTGTCTTTACCGTTGTTTTTGTATTCGCGTCACTAATAATCATGTTCGTTTGGATATCGTCGTCGTCGTTGCTGGGTTTTTGTTTGTTTGTTGCTGCTGATGATGTCTTGTTAACGGCATTGTTGGTTGCCTGCCTTGTCTTGCCTGCTTGGCTTGTTGGTGGTGGTGGCAATGACGATGTCGCCTTGTTTTCTTTCGTTTGATTTTTTTCTCTCTTTTTTTGTTGTTTTGTGTGTGATGTTGATGGCGGTGGTGTGTCGGCGGCGGGTTGATTGGATATGGCAATGGTGGTGGTGGTGATTTAAATCTTGCTTGTCGTCGTTGCTTTTGTTGTTGTTGTTACTGCCGACGACGATGATGATGTTCATTATATTGGCTATATGGCCTAGTATTAACCGTGCAGCTGCTGTCCGTAAAATTGTGGTTGCTTTGAAATATTATCGTCGCCGTTCGTCCATTCGGTTGGGCTTTGCTCGTTGCTTGGTTTGAATGGATGGATGGTTGGTTGTTTGGCTGGCTGGGCCGATGGCAGATTGGTTTCATTGTTGTTGCTGGGTTTTTGATTGCTCATTTTGTTTGTCTGCTGCTGTTCGTGTTGTTGTTTTTGTTGTGCTGCCGCTTTGCTTGCTTTTTATATTGTGTCTGGCTGACTGTCTGAAATTTTTTTCTTCTTATTTTTTGGGGGTTTTATTTTCTGCTATTCTTCTTTATGGGATTTGTATGTAAGGGGTGTGTGTGTTTGTGTTGCCGATTGTAACACAAAAACAAATTGTTGGCCGAGTAACGAGATGGATGGCACTGGCAACGTTCATAATGAACTTCGTGTGATCATGATGACGTTTGATTGGGTTTTGTTGTGATAATGTTTTTTTTCGGATTTTGTATTTGTGTGTGTGCACGGGGTCCCAAACATCACAACCACCACCACTGGCAGCAACACAGCGACCATTGTCGGCATAATCTTTCGTGTTTTGTTTTTGTTGTTGTTGTGTTGCCATCGCCACTATACACAAAAAATTTGTAATAATAACCATTACATACAACAACAAAAATAAGAGGAATAAAAGCAAAACTACTACCCTGCAATAACAACAACAATGGCACTGTCAATAGCGTTGATGATGATGACTGTGTGACTACGATGACAACACCACCACCATCAACGACAACAACAAAATGCTATGCCAAATCCAGACAGCAAAACCCAAAATCAGCAAACAACCGCGTTTTAACGGCTACCATACCCAGCAAACATTTTGCAAAGGGATTGAAATAATTTTTTGAAAATTAAGAAAATAAAAAAATAATTTACAAAAATAGTAAAAAAATGTTTTGGGAACTATGAAAAAAAATTAAAAAAATATTTAGTCTTTGAAAACATATTTTTTAAAAAATCCACGCTTGGCTGACAGTATGATTTTTTTGACATGAAAAATATTTTTAAAAAATCCACGCCTGGCTGACTGTCTGATTTTTTTGACTTGAAAAATATTTTTAAAAAATCCACGCCTGGCTGACTGTCTGATTTTTTTGACTTGAAAAAATATTTTTTTAAAAAATCCACGCCTGTCTGACTGTCTGATTTTTTTGACTTAAAAAAATATTAAAAAAAAAATATTTTTTTAAAAAATCCACGCCTGTCTGACTGTCTGCTTTTTTGACTTGAAAAAAATATTTTTTTAAAAAATCCACGCCTGGCTGTCTGTCTGCTTTTTTGACTTGAAAAAAATATTTTTTTAAAAAATCCACGCCTGGCTGTCTAATTTTTTTGACTTGAAAGAAATATTTTTTAAAAAAATCAACGCTTGGCTGACTGATTTTTTGACTTGAAAAAAATATTTTAAAAAAAAATATTTTTTAAAAAAATCCACGCCTGGCTGACTGTCTGCTTTTATTGACTTGAAAGAAATATTGTTTCAAAAAATCCACGCCTGGCTGTCTGATTTTTTTGACTTGAAAGAAATATTGTTTTAAAAAATCCACGCCTGGCTGTCTGATTTTTTTGACTTGAAAGAAATATTTTTTTAAAAAATCCACGCTTGGCTGACTGTCTGATTTTTTGACTTGAAAACAATATTTTTTTAAAAAATCCACGCCTGGCTGACTGTCTGATTTTTTTGACTTGAAAAAAAATTTAAAAAAACCACGCCTGGCTGACTGTCTGATTTTTTTGACTTGAAAAAATATTTTTTTTTTAAATATTCACGCCTTTTTTTTAAATATTCACGCCTTGACTTGAAAAAAAATATTTTTTTTTTAAATATTCACGCCTTTTTTTAAAATATTCACGCCTTGACTTGAAAAAAATATTTTTTAAAAAATCCACGCCTGGCTGATTTTTTTGACTTGAAAAAAATATATTTTTTTTAAATATTCACACCTGGCTGACTGCCTGATTTTTTTGACTTAAAAAAAAATAGTTTTAAAAAATCCAAGACTGGCTGACTGTCTGATAGTCATAGTCAGGCTGAATCCGAGTTTGTTGTTTTTATAAAACATTTTATTTAACATTAGTTTAAATGTTTTTGTTCCCTTCAAAAAAGTAATTCCCTTAATTGAATTTAAAATGTTTTGCTGGGTTACAGCAACACAAGACCCCAGCCAGGCAACGACAACGATGAATAACCACATTTTACATGCTCTCACAAGTTGGATGGATACTGACCGGCCAGTCAGCCAACCAACTGTGTGCTGTTGTTGTTGACGACGCCGACAACGGCAACAACGGCATAGTATCGCATTTGGTTGTTTTTGTGAGTCGGTTTTTTTGTTCGTTTTTGTTTTTCATTACCCCAGCTGTAGTATTACTGCTGTGGTTGGTCTTTGACAACAACAACAACGACAGCAGCAGCAATAACGAACAGACGAACGATGGAACGACTAACTCTGTGACAACACTATTAAAACAACACACAGCAGTTGTTTTACAACGACAACAGCCGCCTGCCTGCTTAGCTGGCCTGCTACAACGAACGTTGTTTGTGTGGCTGATTGCCTGCCAACCTACCCGCACCCGCCACCACCGTCAACCAAACAAACCAACCAACCACCATCATCTTCATCAACATCATCATCATCGTAGTCGTCAATCGGACAGACATATTTGTGTGTGTGTGTTTTTTGTTTTTGTTATTCTTCTTTTATACAACTATACGACGACGAACGACTACTGCTGTTGTTGCCTACTACTATTGTTGTTGTTGTTTTTGTATACCTCCCCAACCACACACCACACACAATACAACAGAGTGCAGAGTATTGCTTGTTTGGTTGCCTGCTTTGTTTTGCTGGTGCTGCTGCTGTTGTTGCCATCGTTTGCTGCTCTTTGCCATCATCCATGATTGTCGGTTGCCGTCAGTCTGTTGTTTGCGTTCAGCCAGGAGTGTTGGCAATCAGTTTTTTAGCGCGTCGCAGTTGGGTTTTTATTTTCCTCGACTCTCTCTCGCCTGCTCGTTGTGTATAGTATTTGAATGAAATAAAATTATAAAAAAGAAAATAATAGTGTTCGATAATCACAATAGAAAAAAATAAATGAAATAAAATAAAAATATTTGCAGAAATAAATTGCAATAAAAACAGCACAAAGATAATAAAAACAAAAAGAGAATTAAGTGTCCAAAAAGAAGGGCCTTAACATCCCCTGCCCATTTATCTCTCCCCCTACAACAACAAATTTGGAAACATTCGGCCCACAATAAACAAATCAAGGAACATCACCGCCACCAGAAGCACCAGCAGCAACACCATGTTGGAAAATAAACCGGAAAATTACAATATAAATGCCAAAATTTGTCGCCTAGTGGAGCAGTATCCCTGCATGTATGATCGTTCACATCCCAGCTATTTGAAGAAAGATGTTGTCGATCTGGCATGGATAGCGATTTCGAAAGAAATGAATGATTCAAGTAAGTAGTATGCTGCAGTAAGCAGCAACAACAACATCATTAACAACACTTTGATTGGTGGCTCCAAGAAAATACACGTTTTTTGAATCACCGAAGAGTGAGAGTGGAGGGGGGTTATTTCCTAATCAGCCCCTTCCTCTGCTTTTGGTTCCACCCAACCACCACCAGCCATTCCATCCTTAGTTTTGTAATTGCCAATAACCAACCCAACAAACTAGCCATCATCGTCGTTCCGTGGTCTGTCACCAACATCATCATGTAATAACAAAAACAAAATGAGAAAAAACAACAAAAACAACTTAACTCATATTATTCTTAATTATGAGCAATTTGTTGTTTTTGTGTTTCTTTTAACACAAGCAAAAAAAAAGAAAAACAAAAACAGCGCATTGCTTGCTTGGTTGTTATTTTGTTAATAGTTTTTTTCGTTTGTTGTTATTATTTTTTACTTCTTTTCGTTTTTATTATTATTTATACTCTCCTACTAAAAACCCGCCGTTTGCCACTGCCGCCGTGGTATTATTTATAGTAGTTTTCTTTCGTCTCGCAAAGTTAAGCTCTTTTGTTTTTCAACCACACTATAAATACAGTACCACAGTGGGGCTACTCTCCAATATACACAGTACTCTCTCTCACATTTCATCTCTGTGCAATATTGCTGTTATTTTGTTTTCCACTTCCCCCACACACACATATACACACACAACAAGGCAAACATGTTTGGACAAGGGGGCAACATTGCTTTTGTTTTATGGCGGTGCAAAGAGACGGCGACCACCGTTGTCGTCATATGTCGTGTTGTATTGCAGCACTCGGCCATTGGGTGAGGTAGAGACAGAGACCAGTGTGTGTGCAGAGAGAGCAAGAAAACGAGAGTTTTGCAAAAAAAGAAAACCCCCATTGTTACAATAACAAGGAATGCAATACATAACAACAACGCCGACAATTGGTAACTGTGTCGTTTGTTGTTGCCGTTGTGTAGTAGCAAACAAACAAAATGCACAGACCAGGCATATGTTTGTTTTGTTTGCTTCTTTGAACTATAGCAACAACAAAAGTAGGCAGATTTGCTGTCGTGCATTCGTGTGTGTATGCAGTGTATGGCCAAAAAACAATAGTAAACATAACATTGCAGGCTACCAACAACAACCAATCATCCCTGTTTTTTGTTGTATACATCCCAATCAAAACAAAAGGTTGATTTTTGCTGGGATGTTGCTCGTTGTGCACACAGTGATGTTAATGTGGCGTTTTTTGACTGATGCATTATTAAGGAAATTAATTACTTGTATATTTAATAAATAAATTAACGTGTATTACTTTTGGATAGGATGCCAATGTGGTGTTTTTGGACTCTTGAAGGATTAATGGAAGAAAGTAAATGGCGGAATTAAATTGAGAAGTTTAGTTTTTTTTAAGATAAGAAGGCAATAAAAGATAAAGCAATAATTAACGACAAAAAAATTAGCAAACGTCATTTAGCACAGTGATGTTAATTTTGCGTTTTTTATGACAAAGTTATGAAGAATGTCGAATAAGAAATTTATAAAAAAAATAAATAAAAATCGATCCCGTAACAATCGATCCACAAACAATCCAATTTAAATAAAAGGTAGTTTTCTCTCAGATGTCACTTGTGCAAACTGTGATGACAATGAGGCGTTTTTGCGGACAGATTAACTATTAAGTTACGGGACAAAACAAATTGAGTGAATATAATTTAGGAAAATACTTTTGACACATTGATGCTAATGTTGCGTTTTTTCGCACAAAAAAATCTTTATACATGTTAAATAACAATTGTCGGGAATGACGCATTAGACAAAATTAACCCAATTATTTCATCTGTTAAAAACATAATTTAGTTCACATAGTGTAGCTAATTTAGCGTTTTTTTTTAATAGAAATTAATTTGTATAAAAAAGTAAATAAAAAACAGGCAGGAATGGCCTATTCGACGATGTTGCCCCAAATTTTTTGAAAAATCACAAAAATTAAATTATTTGTAACTACACCCAGTGATGCTAATTTCGTATTTTTTGAAATGGAACTGAATGCTAATGAAAAATTATATCACAATGTGTTTCGATAATGTCGCAATTTGCCGATTGAAAAAATGTAATTATGAGGTCCTGTGATGCTAATTCATCGTTTTTCTAAATGGGAATTTTACTAATATAATAGTATGTTATAATACGTAATTTTAACAAAAATTATATGAGGTTCAGAAAATCGCTACAATTAATATTTTTGAACAAATCATTGCCGATATGTAATAAAACGAATTAAGAGGTTCGGTGATGCTAATTGTAATTCTATGTGAAAATATATTAAAAAGCGCCATTTCAAAATCGCTCAAATTGGTATTTTTGTGCCAAATAAAAAAATGAGAGTTTTAATTAATAACTTTAATGTAATTTCTTATATTTCATGTATGCTCTTGGGACAATCAAGAATGGTTGAGGTAGGGTTATTGGAAAAATAATCAAAATTATTTGATTTTTTACTGACATTGGCGTGTTTTGGGCAGATTTTTATGAGGTTATTAAAATAGGAGACAGCAAAAATATGCCAATGTTGCATAATAATACAAATTTAGCCATTTTTTATTCATAATAAAAACATTAAATTTTGGAACTTTGTTGTTGTAATAGTATTTTTTTTTCATAATCCAAATCCATACTAGAACGCTAAGAAAGCCGATTTACTTACAATGCATCTTAAAAGTCAGAAATTTTCTATACATCAAGCTTCTGCATAAAATAATTCTTCTCATATGTTCCCAAAATGTAATCATTGCCTCAGTTTTGAGATTCTAGACTATGACCTAGATTAAAAAAAAACGCTAAATTGGCATACTGTTTTTTTAAATGGGTCTATTTTTCCAAAAATCTTATTTTTTCATAATTCAAATTCATACTAAAACGCCAATTTATTTAAAAAACGCTAAATTTGCTCATTGTTATGATTTTTGTTGTGAAATGGCATTCTTGCCATTTTCTCTTCAGTTGTCAAATGAGACATTCCTTATTGATTGCAAATTAGCGGAGTTTTACAGTTTGAAAAGCACAAATGATTAGAGTGTAAAACACACAAATGCAATTGGCGCCAAATTCTTGACATGTGAAATGTCAGTGTTGCCATATGACAAAAACAAAGGCTGTTAACACAGCCACAACGCCGTTAAAATCAAATAACCGCAATTTAATGTTTTTGAAAGAGGTAGAGAGAGAGAAATGGAAGTGACAAAATGTACATTTGACAAACGACATTGGCGCCAAATTATTGACGTTATACCATTGTTGCCATATGAAAGAAAGCAAAGGCTGTTAATAAAGCATCATAACGCCGTTAAAATACAATTGCGGTGATTTTAATGTTTTGAAGGGACAAACAATGGAGAGAAGAAAGTATAGAAGGTGTCATTGGAAATTGGCGCCAAATTGTTGACATAATGTCATTGTTGCCATATGTTTAAACCAAAGGCTGTAAACACATAATCACAACGCCGTTAAAATTAAATTAACGCAATTTTAATAGTGGACAGCTTTGTATTTCTTTTGCAAATTCTAAAGGATGATTATTTTTTATAATTATAATTCGTTTTTTTTAAGTTTTTTCTATTATTTATTAATCATTTTTCTTTTGTTTCTTACAGTTTCCTCATGCAAAGAACGTTGGCGAAATATACGCACCTCCTATGCCCGTTCGATAAACGTGAATAAAGTACCTGCCAGTGCGAACCGCACTAAACCCTATTATTTGCATGAAGAATTACAATTTTTGTCACGGCACATTACACCTGGTATACCTGTCTCGAGGCGCTCCGTCTCCAACTCCTATCACACATCACCGCGCAGCGAAAAAGGCGAACACATCGAAGTGGCTTTGGGAGAAGAATCTATCGATAGTTATGCTGCTGCCATGATGGATTATGAAGATAAATCACAGGATCGTGAAGAACGTAGCAATAGTGTTACTAGTGAATCGTCGACGAAAAAGACGACGACGGAAAATGATGCAGAACCGGAGGTGTCCATTGTTGAGGCTAATAGTCAACAACAGCAGCAGTCGCATATGGAAGAAAGGGCCACCTCAACAACGGCCCCGGTTAGTGGTGATGAATTTGTTCCCCCACCCATGGTACAAATTGAAGAGGATCATTTGGATATGACACAGGAAGAGAAACGGGATTCCATTAATTTTGCCTGTGCCCCACCTAAGAAACGTTTGAGGGTTGCCAATAGTGCTTATGGTATTGATAACTACTCATATCCAGATGTTAAGGTGAGAATGAAATCTGATTTTTATTTCGTTTTTATAAACTCTACCATAATAAGGAGGTACTGGATGTATCTTCTAAACGAAGGGTCTGTAATTTGTCATCTCTAGATTCTTAAAGGCTGGAAAACTTCTTCAAAAAATATTGTCATGTTTTCATATAAAGATCTCCAACGATTTTAGATATTTTTTAAGGTCCAATTTATGGTAGAGGTTATAAAAAAGTGTTGGCTTGACCTGAACTTTACGATTTTTCTTATTTCATGAATTTTTATTAATCTATTTTCTTCCTCCCCATTCCAGCCCGTTGAAATTGTACCTCCACACGACTATGACAACATTTTCTTGCAAGGCCTCCTCCCCGAAATGAAAGCCATGGATTTTCGACAAAAAATCCTATTCAAACGTCGCATCTATGAGGTACTCTCCGAGATTTTTGATAACTCCTCCAGCCAGGCAACATCGACAACGAATTCCCAACACCATCACCACCACCAACAACACTTCTCCACAAATACCTCACCCATAGCCATGGTAAATTCATCAGATTTAAATATGCTGCGTCGTCTAAATCATCTGCTACAGGATCCATCAGCCTCCACAAGCACCACCGCCAACAACAGCACATTACAAACACCAGCACCTCTAACACCGCGCAGTGTAAATATTAGCAATGGTGTCTTAGCTGCCTCACCCAATACACCAACAACAGTGCCGATTGCAAAGATAGGTGCCACCACACGATCCTCGGCAGCCAATGTAACAAGATTACGTATGGTCAGTAGTGGTAATGGTGTGTTGGTGGGACCACCAGCGGCCGTTAAAGAAGAACCCGACACCAATTGAGGTTATGTTATATTACAACCTATATATAGATTATAGAAGTTTAATATGAGAAATTGTTTAATATTATTATAATAATAGTTATAGTAAATTTTTATTTTGTATGTATGTGTCAGTGAGTGTAAATGTCTGTCTGCCTGTCTCTCTTTAGTATGAATTTTCGAATGTAAATATTTAGGTATATATACTATATGTAAAATGTGTAGTTTGTAAGTTAAAATTCACACATGTATATTTGGAAGAGATTATCTATATAACATTTTTTTAAAAATAGTCAGAATTGGTATTTTAAAAATTAAATTTTGGAAATTTTTTTAAATTAAAAAGAACAAATTTTTATTATTCTAAAATTTCTTTGTGTATGTTCTCTCTATGTAGTTTAAAATATATTTAGTATGTATATTCTTAAATCAATACATCTACAGTCATTAGTTTTGTAATGATTTTTAAATACTAATAAAAATTGAAAGAGAAAAATTACTTAATATAAGAAAAAAAAACTTTAAAACTGATCGATTTTGTTTCTTAAGGTTGATTAGCTATAGTATAGTAGACCAAAGGGTCGGCTACACCCTTCAAAATATCAAAAATTCTGCGAAAAAACGTAAAAATATTTTTAAAAAATCCACGAAGTATAGACCTTGAACAAATATTTAAAAAAAATCCAAAGAATAGACCTTGAAAAAATATTTTTAAAAAATCCACGCCTTCAAAGAATAGACCTTGAAAAAATATTTTTAAAAAATCCACGCCTTCAAAGAATAGACCTTGAAAAAATATTTTTAAAAAATCGACGCCTTCGAAGAATAGACCTTGAAAAAAATATTTTTAAAAAAATCCACGCCTTCAAAGAATAGACCTTGAAATAATATTTTTAAAAAATCCACGCCTTTGAAAAATAGACCTTGAAAAACTTATTTTTAAAAAATCCACGACTTCGAAGAATAGACCTTTAAAGAAATATTTTTAAAAAATCCACGCCTTCGAAGTATAGACCTTGAAAAAATATTTTTAAAAAATCCACGCCTTCAAAGAATAGACCTTGAAAAAATATTTTTAAAAAACCACGCCTTCAAAAGAATAGACCTTGAAAAAATATTTTTAAAAAATCCACGCCTTCAAAGAATAGACCTTGAAAAAATATTTTTAAAAAATCCACGCCTTCGAAGAATAGACCTTGAAAAAATATTTTTAAAAAATCCACACCTTCGAAGAATGGAGCTTGAAAAAATATTTTAAAAAAATCCACGCCTTCGAAGTATAGACCTTGAAAAAATATTTAAAAAAAATCCACGCCTTCGAAGTATAGAGCTTGAAAAATATTTTTAAAAAATCCACGCCTTCAAAGTATAGACCTTGAAAAAATATTTATAAAAAATCCACGCCTTTGAATAGACCTTAAAAAATATTTTTAAAAAATCCACGCCTTTGAATAGACCTTAAAAAATATTTTTAAAAAATCCACGCATTAAAAGAATAGACCTTGAAAAAATATTTTTAAAAAATCCACGCCTTAAAAGAATAGACCTTTGAAAAGATATTTTTAAAAAAATCCACGCCTTCGAAGAATAGACCTTGAAAAAATATTTTTAAAAAATCGACGCCTTCGAAGAATAGACCTTGAAAAAATATTTTTAAAAAATCCACGCCTTTGAATATACCTTAAAAATCCACGCCTTTGGTAATCTTTGATTTTTTTACCGATTTTTTTTATCGAAATCATTTTCTCCCTCATTGGCAACCCTTCGAATTTTTCTTCCCCTTTATAGCACGTGAATGATGATTATTTCCCTTCTCTGCAAAATACAACTCTGTTCTATGCCACGATGACAAGATCAAATGTTTGGGAACATAACAGAATCAGGAAAAATAAACAAGCAAACAAAGAGAAATAATGAGAATTCACCACCTTTAAAACGTTTTAATGCAGGCATGCTCACCCATATACGCTACCGTAACTGAGGGTCGATGGGTAAACACATGTTCTCTTTCTTTCTCTTAACGTCAGTCGTGTTTAATGGTGGATTCTCAGTTACGCTCGCACACACTTGTTTTCAATTTATTTTTGCCCAACACCATTTTAATGAGAGGGGGAGAAAAGAGTAGAGGCAGAGAGAGCTCCCCAAAGACGTTGCTGTAGAAAACGGTACGGGTAAGTGGGGAGAGAGAGAGCAAAAAATAAAAAGGAATATTAAAAAAATTATAAGCAACAGTTCAATGATAATTAAGGCGAAATAAATTAACATACATAGATATGTAGGTTTGTATCGTTGTGTGTAGCAAAGTGGATAGATACTTAATCACACACACGCACACACAAATATTCACCACAAGAGGCAAAGCCAATTTTAATTTCAATGAAAATCTCAAAGAAAAAATGTTACATAAATGATAAAAAAAACTATACATTGAAATTGAAAAAAAACGGCGAGGAGTTGAGAGAATTCATACAAATTTCAATTAAATTTTATAAAGGAATTCCATTTAACGAAACTTTAAATTTTTCTTTAAATTACATCCCCAACATCCCACATATTTTTCTTTTATTTTAATATTAAAATTCTAAGTTTTCCTTTTAAAAAGGTTTTTTTTTTATTAATTTTGTGCTTCATTACTTCGTGTTCATGTCTGCCCATGCCCATTACATTGTATCTGTGTGCTTATTCTCGTATGTATGGCTGTATGTATGCCAGTATGTAACATCACAAAATTGTGAAATAAATACAACAACTACAAAATTAAATAAACTTGATCACATTTGGCTCTGCTTGGCTTTTTCCCCCAACTTTGCTCAACTGTTCTCTCTCTCTCTCCCTCACTGTTTTCTCATTGTATTTCTGGTTCTTTTCTCCATGCCAGCACACATCTACCAACCAATTCAACACATATCTGTTGCTGAATGATAATGAGACTCTCTCTCAATATGGGAGATAGAGAAGGTGAGTGTGCGAGAGACAGAGAGCGGCCCTCCGTGAGATAGAAATCATGAGAGTTGAGTTAATAACTCGTCATGTTGTTATTTTTTCTATGACGGAATTTCCAACGGCAGTGAGACTTGCCAATGTAGTACATAACAACACAAACACGCACACACACAGCAACATGGCTGTGTGTGAGTTGTTGGGTTTCGTTGTTGTTGCTGCTGTTTCTTACTTGAATGACCAACAATCGAATGATACATTTCACATTTCATCAACAGTATTTTTATTTCATTTTTTGATAAAACAGAACCGAGAAATATCGGAGAACGATATTAAAAGAGACGAAGAAATAAACGTTTTTAATATCTCAGCCATTGAATTTTGGTCACAAAACAAAAAAAAAAATGTTGATATATCTCCAACAACAAAATAGGTTGCTTTGTTGCTGTTGCTGCTGCTAGCTGAGGGGGGAAATCATAAGCGTAAGTGGTGAAGAGATAGATACTTGGTATTCCCTCCTATCTCCCTCTCAATATCTGTGTGTTGGTTGGATGTGCGACCGACCACATATTGTGGGGTCTTGCATATGATGGCAGGGATGGAAAGATGGAATTGAAATTAATATAAAAAATACAAAATCATTGAAAAAATAAAAATATAATAAAATTTAAAATTAAATTAATAAAAAATATAAAAATAAATTAATAAAAAATATAAAAATAAATTAGGAAATTTATAATTAAAAAATAGAATAATAAATAAATTAAAAAATAAAATCAAATAATAAATTCATATATATTATAACGAATAGGGAATGTAAAAAACCATAAATAAATAAATTAATTAAACAATATAATAAAACATGTGAAATTAAAATATAATAATAAAAAATATATGAGAATAAAAATATAGGGGGTACCCTTATATGGAGGCTTTCCGAAAAAAATAATCTATATTCACAATTTTTTGTGGGGAGATTTGGTACCTATTATGAACTCAAATACTAAATTACAGCCAATTCGATGGAAAAATATGATTGGGGGGTACCCTTATATGGGAGGTATCCCTAAATATGGATCGATATATCCCATCTTCGAACCTGCCTGCAGACAAAAGGCAAACCTATGCAAATTTTCAGCACCATATCTCAATTCCTTCAGAAGATTTCAGACGGACGGACATGGATAGATCGTCTTAGAATTTTACCCTGCTCAAGAATGAATATTCGGATATGAATATTTCGATGAGTTACAAACGGAATGACAAAATGAATATACCCTCTATACTATGGTGGAGGGTATAAAAATAAAAATTCATAAAATATAATTCTTTTTCAGAAAATTTCATTGAAATCTCTTTGAAAAAACGTGCATGAAACTATTTTTAAGCCAAAATATTAAAGAAATATAAAGTAGTGAAGTGAATCGATTCTAACAAATTTTGATAGGTTTCGTCCTAGGATCAATTTATTAAATTCATTACAAAAATAGTTGAAGTACAGGATTTTCTAATTAGAGGTGATTATTTTAATATTAAACAAATGATTTTAGATAAAAGGTCGGATTTTTATTTCATAATAAAAATGAAGCTGTGCCGTTAATAGTGGAAAAAAGACCGAGCTCGCTTACAGTATCATATCCTTTTCAAGAAATTGTGCATGTTCTGGATGGTCTCGCAAATTGTATCTTTGAAGCTTTAAATCGACGTAGACTGTAAGATGGTAAATCACAAGATCTCGGTGGCCAGCTGTGATAATCTTTTTGAGAGATCAATGATTTTTTTCTTGCATCTAAGTCAGATTTGGCCCTCGACCACACCAATCATCTTTGGATAGGTTAAGATCATAGACCAATACATTGACGATTGGATGAACCCTTTGAGTTCTCCATAACTCTTAAGACCCGATTCTTTACACGCTGACTACGGTTGTGAAATTTTCAATTACAATGACTGAATTTGAATGTATGAATCTGAACATTGGGGGCTTCAGCAGCAATAATATTAGAAGTTGTTCTTGAGCGACATTCACAACTATGTTGTCAGGGTATTATAGCTTTGTGCAGCACTAAAAATTTGTAACGTCGCGAAATATTGGTTATAGATCCACCTTTAAGTATACCGATCGTCATATCTCGACTAGCTGATCTAGACATGTGTGTCCTCCCGTCCGTCTGTCCATTATAATTTGTAAACACGATACAGGCTACAGTTATGGACCAATCTTCACAAAATTTGGCATCTAGGATGGGTTCTGGCCAATGAAGACCCCAATTGTAATGAAGACTCCCTACAAGAGGATTGGTTGGCCTTTAAACTGAAACCAATTATATTGTCGTATGTTTTCGGATGTGGGAGTTAAACTTAAATATTTATGCTTACGTATTCAGATTTTATTCAGATATTATTTAGTAACCCATTAACATTAGATAGCAGAAAAATACCACTGATTGCTTTAAATTTTCCAAGAGTTTCCAGTTATGGTCAAGGACAACGCCTATAATTTTCGGTGATGATCAGATAATAATATTGGGATGAAGTGGACCGTAAACTTAATTTTAGGCCATATTGAAAGCCGAACATTACAACACAACCCACACTGAAGGGAGTCTGGACAAGTAATTAGAAGGCTTGTACTGACTTACTTACTTAGCTGGCTTGTTACAGAACGGTTGTTCCATAAGCAGAGCTTAAAACAGATTTCGAAGCGTGTGCATCTCCTCCAATTGGAGAGACCACGTTCCAAGATGTTGTTTGGTTGTACTGAATATTAGTAATATTTGTTGACCTCTAGGGGTCAAGAGGGTGCAAATATTGTCCAAGCTCAGAATATAGAACCACAGAAAGTTAGATTTTCGTTTAAGTTGTGTAGGGTATTATATGATCGGCCCCGTCCGACTATACTGCTCCGCTCACAGGTTTCAAAATTAGAAAGGAAAAAAGGCCTTTAACGTTGATTTTTGTTCGAAAGTAGGTCAACTTTTTTCTTTAATAGTTTATCAATAAATTCTTAGAGATTTTTCTTCTACACTGATTTTATAATCGAACTAGAATTGCACTATTTTAACTGAGTCCATAAATATATAATTTTAATAATAATTCTTAAACATTTTCCCTATAACCACCTGCAAATAATTCCTATTTTAACATTTTCTACGTTTCAATTACAAATTAAATTAATTTTCATAACTAACAATTTTTCATAACAACGAATATGATCAACTTAATTGCTTTCAATTTACCCAATAAATCTTCAATCTTTACTAAACATCCATCCCTGGATGATAGTAACAGCCAGCTATATGCTGAGCATAACAATTCAATTGTGAGCACACCACACAGAAAATATCTTCTTGTTGATGACTATTCGTATTGTGAGCGAGCGAGTGGGGACATTTGTTGATATTCATTCGTACAATGGAGACGAGAGCGAGAGTCAGTGTGCCAGTGTGCTAATGATTACTCTCTCATTCACCGTTCACTTGCTTGCTCACTCACCAGTTGCTCTCCACAGAGGTGAGCTTACATTTGTTGTTGTTGCTGCTACTATTGTTAGTTGTGCTTGTGTTTGCATTTGTTGTTTGTCTTGTTGTTGTTGTTATTGGTGCTGCTGCTGTTGTGCGTTTGATTTGTGATTTTTTCTTTCGTGTGTTTTTCATTAATGGACAACACAAAAACAACTTCGATTTTTAGTTAATTCTTGGCTCTCGCATGGAGTAGAAGTGTTGATTTGGTTACGTCTCGTGGTTTGTCTTCGTCATCGTCTTATTGTGTGTGATTATCGCCCCGACGCTGTTTTTTACAGACAATTGTGGTACTCATTTGTGTGCTCGCTCATTGAATATCTTCGTGTGGCTGGCTGTCTGGCAGTTTGGCTGCCTAGTTTAGTTTAGCAACGTTTGATGTGGAGGACATGGTGACAATACTGATGATGATGTGTTGTTGTTGTTTTTGTTCTTATTATGTGTGTGGATCACTGAAAGTCTATTAACTGCATATTGTTGTTGGCATTATTATTAGTGTGAATAGATTTTCTTGTTGTTGCTATTAATTTGTGTGTGATTAATTTTCGTTTATTGGTGTTAAAGAAAATTAAGACAAAGTAGAAATAAAAAAGAAACAAAACAAGAGCAAAAGTAGGCAAACTACAACAACAATAACCAAGAAAAATCATGATGATCATCATTTGCTTACTCTGAGTAAATATTGTGTGTGAGAGCGAGAGCGCGCGGCAGAGTGTGAGAGGGGAAAACTGTAATTCAGTCACTGACTGACTTGTTGCTTTTTTTTCAATTTTGTGTTGTGTCAGTGGTGGAGCTAAGCTCTGGAGAGCAATTCCCCCACAAGTAACTTATCGACAGCAGCAATAGCAACAACAAGAACAACGGTAAATTATCCGTAAATAATAAACGAAGAAGAGGAAGAGTAGTACAGTGCAATTGTATCTTAAATATAAATAAAACCTCTCAGAGTGTGTTTAACGGTGTTAGCTGACGAATGGATATTTTATTGCCCGCCGATGCCGATGCTTAAATCGAACGAAGATGATGGTAAAGCAGAAATAAAATAATAACAATAAATGCATGGAGAATATATAAAAAAAGGAATAAAGAAACAAAAAAACGTGATTTTATAAACAAAATAAAAGAAACGAAAAATAATAGTGAAATAAAAAACACGTGTGATAAAAGAAAATAAATTAAAACAAACAAAAAAAATTACAACAAAATAACACAACAAAAAGAGTAAACAAAATACAAAAGAACAAAAATCAAAGCCGCTGTGATAACAATAACAACGAAAATAAAATGCCGCCAAAAAAAGATCCAAACGCCCACAACAACAACAGCGATACTACATCGACAGAGAGCCCAACAAGTGCTTCGTCGTCGTCCAACAACAACACCAACAATTCTGGTACTACTGTTGTTCTGCCCGTAATGGTTGAATCGCCGGCAGCCGAACAACGTACCGTCGCCTTTCATGCCAATGCAAAATTATGCCGGCTGGTACGCAAATGCCCCTGGATGTACGATCGTAATCACCACAACTATGCCAAGAAACATATTTTGGATAAGTCATGGTGTAAAATTGCCCGAGAATGTAATGATTCGGGTAAGTTGCCTGCGATTTTTGAGGTGAAATAAATGTGGTAACTCTATTATTGTGGCAGTGTCACTTGAATGGAATAATGGGAGACAAATTATCTCCTTTTTGTTGAGTTTGTGTGTGTGTGCAGACGAGAAATCCCAAGCTTTAAGAGAAATGGAATCAAGAGAAAAATATTTGGATCTGTTGCTGGTTCAGTAGTGTTGCCAATTTGTGGGCTATTTGCTTTTTTTTATTAATGTTTTTTTTTTGGTCAGAATCGGATCGGAAACCCCTTACTGGCCAATAGTCGAATTTCTGACTTTTGACCAGTAAAATTTTCCACTTTTTCCCGTTTTATACTCGAACCCATGGGATTTTTCAGGAGACAACGAAATATGAGAACCGATATTGATCATTTTTGGTTGTGAGATTTGGCATCCAATTTAAATCCAAAAAAAAAGATGCAGCCAATATCAAATATTTGAGGGTTCAGTTATATGGGGACTAACCCGAAACTTGAGTCGAAAATAAAAAAAGAGCCAAAGTTGAGGGTACATTCAGAACCCCAAATACCAAATTATAACCAATTCTCATGAAAATCTTGTCCAACAACCCAAAAATATCGAATATTTGGGGGTACCGTTATATGGGGACTAACCCGAAACATGAGTCAATATTAATCATTTTTAGTCGGGACAAATCGTGTCCAACAAACCCAGATTATCGAATATCGTGTCCAAACAAACCCAGAATATCGAATATTAGGGCGTACCGTTATATGGGTGCTACCCTTAAACTTGAGTCAATATTAATCACCCAAATACGAAATTTCAGCCAATTCGCATGAAAATCGTGCCCAACAACCCGGAAAATATCGAATATTAGGGAGTATCGTTGTATGGGGGCTACCCCGAAACTAGTGCCAATATTAATAATTTTTAGCATAGAGGTTCACTATACATTAAGAACCCATAATACCAACTAATTCGGATAAAAATTGTGCTCTACATCCCTATAAAAATCGCATATTAGGGGAAAACCATATATAAAGGCTACCCTGAAACTAGAGCCAATATTTATATTTTTTTAGACGAAAGATTGGCAACGTGGATCGATGTATTTTTACTACTAAACAATTGTAATTGCATCAGACCGACATTAGTCGATTTTCGGATATATTTTTGAAATATAGTCGATTTTTTAAAAATTGGAGTCAGGGTATTTTCTTGATTTAAAAAAAAATGTTGATTTCCATTTCTAAATAGTAAGCTTCATTGAAAAATTAGTCGGATTTTGTTCAATTTTTCGTTTATAATATATTTTATATTTGGTCAATTAAAAAAAAAATGGTCGGGTTTTTTTGTCGATTTACGAGCTATTTTTTGCAATCAATAAAAAATAATTTAAAAAATGATCGATTTTTAAAAAATGCCAGTTTTTGGTCGATTTCATGAATTTTATTTTTTGGTATTTATTGAAAAAAATTTGGTCGATTTGTGATGATCGAGTTTTAGTCGATTTACGAGATTTTTTCGTTTTTTTTATTAAAATTTGAATTTAGTCGGATTTTGGATATATTTTATATTTGGCCAATTTAAAAGAAAATTGGTCGATTTGGAAAAAAAATTGTTTTTATATTTGACCAATTTAAAAAAATGGTCGATTAGCAAAAAAAAAAAAAAAAAAAAGAGTTTTAGTCCATTTACGATTTTTTTTGGTTTTTAATTAAATTTGAATTTGGTCGGATTTTGTAGTAAGTAGTAGTTTTTTCAATAAATGGAGTCGGTTTACAGATATCCATCCATAAATCATTCAACTGCGTTTTATTTTACAATTTTCTCTGTTTTCCTTTCTTTCTCGTTTATCATATTTTGTTTTCTTTCATTACACTTCCATTTTCCATTAAGCGTTATTTATTTCAAGACAATGATATTCATTCGTTTTTCCTCTTCGTGATTTCATTAGCTTTTGTCCTTGTCCCTTCTCTCACTATCATTCGCCTTTTATATGTCAATCTTTTCTATTTCTTCATTACCTCAAATTTCTTCATCATCTCATTGTCAGTTTCTTTTGTTCGTGTACTTCTCTACAGTTTCGTTATACCAAGTCTGTCGTGAATTGTGATAATGATTCATTGTTGGTCGTTCGTTTGGTTCGTAGTGATTGGCCTCTATTTGCAGTGTTGCCAGTTTAGGGGATTTATCCCCAAACTGGGGATTTTTTTCTGAAAATGGGGATTAGTTTTTTGGTTTGGGGATCTGGGGATTTTATGGGGATTAAAATTTGAAAGGTTGGTGCAAAATATTTTACCATAACTAAAAAGAGTGATGGCAATTCTGGACAATGTCTCTATTTTCTAACACTAACCAACGATAACGTCGAACAATTTTGGACTGGCAAGTCTATGTGTTTGTTTTTGGCAACTATTGCCATAGTATGCAAATGTTGGTAATGATGGCATCAAAAATTACAACAACTGTCTTGTAAACACATATACTAAGACAGGTTTTTGTTTATGATGGCAACAATTCAAAAATAAATGATCATAGTAACACATGCATTTGTTTGGTCCAATTCATAGAAACACTTCGGCTGACGCAATTATAGTAAAATTATATTTAATCGTTTACAATGGCTGCAAAAGTTGGTCACTGCACAAAAAAGCATAATATAGCATGGGAACGTGAAAGTTGGGCTCAAGGTATGCAATTTGAGAATATTTGTTTTCTATTGGTAAACGAATTTGTTTTTAGGATGGTTGAAATCCATTGCTTCGGCACCAGAACCATTTCAAATAACCAGCAATTCTGCAAATAATTCTTGGTGTGTGGCATGCAAAAGTTCACTAAAATCTCAAAAGAAGGATCTGAAGAGGCATAGTGAATCAAACAAACATAAACAGAATTTTGATTCACTTTATGCAAGAAATACATTAGATAACTATGGTAATTTGTAATATTTATAATTTACGCATAACTTTTAATAATGCTCGATATAAATACATATTTATTACAGGTGTTGTTCCTGAGACAAATGACTCTAGAATTATTGATATAAAATTATCAATTTTTACAGCCAAGCATGCTTCTATACTGTCTGTTGACCATTTAACAAACATGCTCAAATCTCTTTCAATTAAGGAATTTGAAAAATTGAGACTGCATCGCACAAAATGTAGTGCTATTATAAAATATGTCATAGCTCCCACATTACTTGCTGAACTTGTAAACGATATTGGTGATTCTAAATACTCCTTGATAGTTGACGAATCAACAGACATATCAAGACACAAATGGATGAGCCTTTGCGTCCGTTATTTAAGTAAAGGTAAACGGACAATATTAACAGAATTCTTGGGATTATTTCTTGTGGAGGAGGCAACAGCAGAAAAACTTTTCGAAGGTTTAAATGGATATTTGAAGAAGGTAGGACTGAAATCAGATAATATACTAGCCATTGGCACAGACGGTGCCAACAATTTATGCGGTAAACATAAAAGTTTATACACCCTATTACAAAATGATAATCCGCACCTAATTCTTATAAAGTGTTCATGCCACTCTTTACATTTATGCTGTTCCGAGGCTTCTAAAGAATTTCCACCAGATGTCGAATTTCTAATAAGAGAAGTATATAATTACTTTAGCAACAGTCCTCTAAGGATATTAAAATATAAACGTGCATTTGATTTAATAAATTCGGGCTTTGACGCAATCAAATTTAAAAAGCTCGTCCAAATATCTGCGACCAGGTGGTTGTCCTATGGTTTGGCTGTTAAAAGAGTGCTGGAGCAGTGGATTGAACTTAAATATCATTTTTCAATTATTTCCACAGCTGATTCTGAGAAAACAGCACAAATTATTTACAACTTAATGTGCAATGATGAAATTAGGCTATACTTGATTTTCATGAATCCTATTTTAAATGAAATGAATAGTCTAAACCTATCTTTTCAAAGCGACAAAATGGATGCTGGAACTATTTATGACAAATTGTTTATAAGTCTACTATCGTTAGCAACTAGAATTTTAAAACCATCAATAATTTCTGACATAAAAGATGAAGAAGATATTCTGAAAATAATCGAAGTCATGGAAAATGATTCTTCATATCTCCCGATACAATCTATGGACTTGGGATATGATTTTGAGGAGGAAATAAAATCGCAATCTGAGTCTTTATCGCTAAAAATTAAAACTACATGTTTTAAGTATTTACAAAATTTGCTGTTACAAATGTTAAAACGCTTTCCACCCAACATTAGCTTTTTCAAAATGTATAAACAGTTTTCACCACAAGTATGTTGTAATTCAGTTGGACAACCAAACTTTAGTTGTATTTTGAAAATCGTACTGCCCAAATTAAAGGTAGATGCTCCTAAGGATGTATATGAATCTCAATGAAGAAAAATGCCATTTGTGAAATGGAGGGAATTGTTTGGAGATGATGTTTCAATCAGTTTGTGTTCTTTTTGGACAAAAGTTTATTTATATCAGGATGCTGCTGAGTCAAGACCTTTTAAAGAACTTGCAGAACTAGTACTAAATATGCTTTGTGTTCCAACAAGTAATGCTTGCGTAGAACGCGTTTTTTCCATTATGAATACGATAAAATCACAGCTTCGAAATAAAATTCAATATGAATTATTAGAAGCCCTTTTAAGAATTAACTCAATATTTAAAAAATAATTCAATGTGCTGTGAAAGTTTTAATCCTCCTCCACAAATGCTAAAACTTTTTAACACTAAAAATATGTATAGAACAACTCATGATGTTAGTGAGTCGGAAGACTTTGAATCTGAGCTTTTTGATATAATAAGTATCATTGACAATTAAAAAATTTAATCTATCTTAATTTTTTGTAAATTTCTATATATATATACTAAGACTTTTTATAAACATACTTCTAAATATGTACAAATTAATATAAAAATTACAATAAAATGAATTGAATTCTTAAACAATTATAACAAAACAATTGAAATATATAGGGGATTTTTTTGGGGATGATAAATAAAATTTGGGGATTTTTGGGGATAACATATCTTGATTTGGGGATTTCAGTTAAAAAAAAACTGGCAACGCTGTCTATTTGAGATATTGCCGAATGTTTGGTTCTCTCCAATGAGGAGAAATAGTGTGTGTGTGTTGAGTTGAGAGAGAGGGAGAGTCGAACGTAGAAACAGGTTCGATTAATTTTTTCTTCGTGCAAACGATAACACGATGTTTGCCAGTTGCTGCATTGAAGATGATGAGGACGTATGAGAGGGGGGATTTCTTGCCCAAAGGCTGAAAGAGAAAATTTACAGAGGAAGAGTAGTTGAGTGTCTCTTATTTATCAATGCTCTTTGTTTTTGTATTCAAGATAATCTGAAATGGTAAGAATGTAATTAGTGAAATGTTATGGTACGGAACGTATTGTAACGTAAGTGGATATAAATCATAACAGGGTAATAGAGGAAGCCATATAATGGCCCTGGAGTGTAAGGAGAGGTTTTTATGTGCAGAATATCTTTATGGGAACACATTTCGGTTAAATCCAAAGTTGTTGTTTTGCAAATATTTATTTCTTCTATTAATAGAATACCTAACTAAGCTCATCTCTTCATCGAAGAACTTCTAGAGGTCTTCTATAAATAGAAGACCCTCATGACATCCTCTATAAATATGACACCTTGTGCAGGTCTTTTATACATAGGATGCTATCTAGTGGTCTTTTATTCGTAGAATACCCTTTTGTGGTCCTCTATAAAGACCACCTAGAGGTTTTCTATAAATAAACGTTGCCCTGGAGGTCTTCTATACATAAAATACACTTTGCAGATCTTCTACTCATAGAAGACCCTCTGAAGATCTTTTATAAATAGAAGGTCCTCAGGAGATGCTCTACGCACATGAGACTCTCTGTAGGTCCTCTATACATAGAATACCCTCAGGAGGTCCTCTATACATTTTACAATCTCTTGAGTTCTTCTATACATAGAAGACCCGCTGGAAGTCTTCTATACATAGAAGACCCTCTAGAGGTCTTCTACACATAGAAGACCCGCTGGAAGTCTTCCATACATAGAAGACCCTCTAGAGGTCTTCTACACATAGAATACCCTTTAGAGGTCTTCCATACATAGAAGACCCTCTGGAGGTCTTCTGTACATATAAGAGCCTCTGGAGATCTTCTATACATATAAGAGTCTCTGGAGATCTTCTATACACAAAAGACACTCTGGTGGTCTTCTATACATAGAAGAGCCTCTGGAGGTCTTCTATACATATAAGGCTTTCTGGAGATATTCTATACATATGAGACCCTCTAGAGTTTTTCTATACGTAGATCACCCTCTAGAAGTCTTCTATAAATAGAAGTCCTTCTAGAGGTCTTCTATACATAGAAGACCCTCTGGAGGACTTCTATACATATGAGACCCTCTGGATATCTTCTATACATAGAAGACCCTCAGGAGGTCTTCCATACATATAAGACACTCTGGAGATCTTCTACACCTCTGGAGATTTTCTTTACATATAAGATCCACAGGAGGTCTTTTATACATAGAAGACCTTCTGCAGTTATTCTATACATATGAGACCCTCTGGAGATCTTCTATACATAGAAGACCCTCAGGACTTCTATACATATAAGGCTCTCTGGAGATCTTCTATACCTTCTGGAGTTATTATATACGTAGGAAATCCTCTGCAGGTTTTCCACAAATAGACGACTGTCTGGAGATCTTTTGTGGATAGAAGAACCTCTAGAGGTCTTCTATAAATAAATACTCTCTGCAGATCTTTTATAAAAAGGACAGCTTTTGAAGGCCTTTTAAAGAGAAGAAGATTTTCGGTAGGTTTTCTATGTATATATGACTTCCAGTAGGTCTTATATGTATAGAGGATCTCCAGAAGGACCCTCTGAAGTTCTTATACGCATACAAGGCCTTCGGGTGCTGTATCCGAAGTATTGTCTAGAAATCCTCCTTAATATAGAAGGCCCTTAGAAGGTATTCTATACATGGAAGACTGTCTGGAGATCTTTTGTGGATAGAAGAACCTCTAGAGGTCTTCTATAAATAAATACTCTCTGCAGATCTTTTATAAAAAGGACAGCTTTTGAAGGCCTTTTAAAGAGAAGAAGATTTTCAGGTTTTCTGTGTATATATGACTTCCAGTAGGTCTTATATGTATAGAGGATCTCCAGAAGGACCCTATTTCTTATACGCATACAAGGCCTTCGGGTGCTGTATCCGAAGTATTGTCTAGAAATCCTCCTTAATATAGAAGGCCCTTAGAAGGTATTCTATACATGGAAGACTGGATAAGTCTTCTCTATCCATGCGTATTCCAAATATTCCTTTAAAATACCCTTAATATGGAATTTATAGAAGTCGTTTTTGTGGGGACCCTCTTTAAAAGTTTTTTTTATTATTCAAAAATATTCAAATTTTGTCTCATAATTTTTAATTTTTTGTTTTCTCCTTCCAGTTGCTTCGTGCAAGGAACGTTGGCGTAATATTCGTGCAGCCTTTGCCCGTTCGATCAACATCTATAAGACACACAGTGGTCCGAATCGTATAAAACCCTATTATTTGCATAAAGAACTCTCGTTCTTGGTGAAACCCATGATGGAGGGTCGTGATCGTACCGAAGAGACACATGACATATCCGATGCGAATGGTATACAAAAAGAAGAATATACCGAAGGTGAAGAAGATGAGGAGGATGTCGATTTCGAAGATGATGATCAACAGCAAGATGTCGATGATGAAGATGCTGAGAATGATAATAATAGCATTGATATCAAATCGGCCTTCGAGGCTCTCAATCCGGATATTACCATACAAACAGAGGGGAAATTACATAAAACTCTGAAAGACTATCAGAATAGTCAGAAGCGGGAGCATTATAATGGAAATGATTTCGATAACAATTCGGGGATTTACGAAACCCATGGAGATTTCTCGACAAGTGATGCAGAACATGAGTTTAATGATGGTCGTTATGATGACACCATGTCACAGACAACGGAAAATGATCGTCGCATTATGACACCACATCAGGGTAATAATCCGCTGAAACGTCCAATGCAATTGGATACCGAGACCTATGAAATGAAACGTTTGAAATTTAATACAATTCCGGTGGGAACGAGTGAGGCGGATTTGCGTTTCCTGGAGGCCCTGCTGCCCGATATGGCTCTCATGAATACAAGGCAGAAAATTATTTTCAAAAGGAAGATTTATCAGACCTTGGAGGAGGTATTTGAAAATGTCAATGATTTTCCCAATATCAACAATGAGCAGCAGCAGCATACAAATATGACAACTACCACTCGATTAAGTGGCGGAGGGGGAGGAGTTGGCTTGGCATCATTTTCCTCTACTGCTAACATCATGAACAACAGTCACAATTTGAATAACAGCAACACCTCAACCACCACCACTACCATGCAGGGTGGTTCCCAGGTCAAGCAGACTGTGCTGACCGTCAACTCCTCCACGGCCCGGAATTTAATCAACAACATTGCCAATTTAAATGAAGCTGAACTGCAAAAGGTCAATGGCTTCCTGCAGTCCTCGCTGCGTAATGTTAACATCTCTGTCAATACCAACAATCAGAATAACAATAACACCAACAATTCGCTGAATTCTCACAATATAACAAATATCACCACCACGCGGTTGAGCAATGGCAACCCGGCCACCATTATACCGGCAAGTAGTGCTGCTGCACGCCTCCTACAATCGACACCGAAAATTACCATCACAAAGGTGACATGTCCACCACCGGCCTCACTGCGTAACATGACCATGGTGAATAAGGCAACCTCACCTAACACTGGTACCGTTTCGACGACTATACATCACACCCCAGCTGCACCCATTATGACATCTAATGTCCATTCAACCACCTCAACACCCGGTCAACTGAACAGTCAACAGCAGACGTTGCCAACTGTATCATCTGTCACGAGCATTAGTACCACCAATGGTACCACCACGGCCGCGTCATCCTCATCGTCCACGTCAGCAGCAGCCACCTCGGGATCATGGACACAAATAATGCCAATTGCTATTAAAGATGAAATTGAAGATGTGGATATCGATTGACCAAGACTGCAGGGAGGAGATGAAGACGAAGAAGAAGGAAGTGAAGAAGTTGCTGATGAAGAAGGAGAAACAGCAGAAACATTAGGCTCAGAGCCACCACGTATATTTGTTAAAAAGATAGGATATCTTAAGTGAGGGCCGAAAATAATGTAATTTAGAAAATTTAAATTTCTAGAAACCATAGCTAAGTAGGGGCCTTATATATTAAGAATCTGTATTTGTAAAATTCCGAACAAACAAATTCCTATGAGCTACTTCCTATGTTTAGATGACTTCTAAAAGATTGTCAAAATGTAGAAAATTCCCTAAATCTCAAGAATGTCTTCTCTCTATGAATATCTATTGAATGGACCCAAAAGGCTCTACATATAACATTCTCTATACCTGGAAACCCCTCTGGTTTAGTTATATTCGGACCTATAGAAATTTCTATATACATAAGACCTCTAAGAAGACATTTTATACATAGAAATTCTGTAAAAAGTCATTTGCCTAATGAATTCCCCCTGAAAAAGGTCTGTTGTGGGACTTGTTGATGAATTTTCTGTTGGAGATCTCAAGGAGGAACAGAGAAAATTTGACATAGAAACCCTACTGAAGGTCTTCTGTGCATAGAATCTTCTAGTTTCCTTTCTTGTAATACAGACCTTCTGGAAGTCTTGTAGATATGTCTTTTAATTAAACGACGATCTTTACGAAGTCTTGCCCCCATAGAAGTACTAAAAATGGAGTAGAATACCTTTCAATACCCAGAAAAACCTCTGGAGTCCTTCGTTTCTATGAAGACCTTCTGGAAATCTTGTAGAAAATCTCTTTTGACTAGAGGGTCTTCTAAGTCTCCGTATACAAAAAATAAGGTCTACAGATTTGTGTATGCCCATTCAACATCCAAATGCCCCTCATGGCATCGCAGCACCACACCATGGCCTCATGGTGTGGTGCTGGGAGGACCTCTGAATATAAAAAATAAAAAAAATTATTTTCTATACCAAAGGTATCTGACAAAATTCATATATCTAACTCGATTCCAATCTATATAGGATCTACGGCTCCGATTCTTTATAAAAAACCTCCTGATCGATCGATAATATCCAGAATTTTACTATATAAATATTCCTGTCTATAAAGAATCTCAAGCTTCAGAAGGTCAGATATTCTTTATAAAAATAGCATCTATTGTCGTATTCTATGTATAGAAAGCATTTATGTAGAAAAAGTTTCCAGAGGTGCCGCTGTGTAAAAACGATCTATGGGTCTCCAACTTGTAGAAAGCCTTTTGGAAGAACTTAATTTACTACCGTAGACCTCTTCAAAGTTTTGTCCTCACAGAAGATCAAAAAAATTACTGGTGTTAATAAAAATTGGGGTTTGAAGATCTATTGCAGGTCTCGTAGGACGTAAACCACAAAGAAATGATTTCTATTTCTAGAGGATTACAAGCAAAATATGTTCCATATACATAAGACCCATAAAAGAATATATAAGTGTTTCTAGCTGCAGAATATTTCAAGAAAAAAATCATTACTATGAGGAATCCCAGGTCTATGGAGGCTGAAATTTTGTAGAGAACCCCTTCCAAAGTGTTTTTTTTTTTGGTTTAGAAAACAGCTAGGAGACTTCCTATCCAGATGTAGATTTTTTCCTATAGGCATCTCTTATAAGGAATATGTTCTAGAAACCCAGTAGAACTGTTATTTATGATACCCCTGTAGAGAACTCTCCAATAGATCGTTTCTCTATATCAATAATGTCTCAAGGTTTTATATGAATCTTATGGGCAGTATCTAGGTATAGAAAAACTATCAAAGGCCTTTCATGTTCTGAACATCATATAAAGAAGATTTTCTAGGGCTTCAGTAGGGCTTCTATTTATGAGACCCTTGTAGAGAGGTCCCCAAAAAAATCGATCATCAATGTATAGATTGTCTCTAGATTTTATATGGATCTAAAGGGAATTTTAAACTATAGAAGAAATATCCAAAGTCATTAATGTTCAGATTTCCTCCACAATTTTTCAGAATTTTCTTCCACAATGAAAAAAAACGAATTTTTTCTATACAAAAAAAGAAAACCAGGACATCTTTAGATAAAAAAATATATAGAAAAATACGGTATTGTGTGTATGGAAGACTTTGAGAAGAGTTTCGCTGTGTAAAATGCCTTCGAAAAAAGGTTTCTAAAAATTTGCCTTTATATACAAAATACCTTTATAAGTTGTTATAAATTATTCAGACGTTTTAAGAAAACTTTGTTCTTTTCTGTTAATTTCTATTTTTTATATATAAATTTGTGTATTTTTATTGGCTTTAATGTTTATTAAAAAATAGTATACATCTTAAGCAAGAATGACTCTGGTAAATGAGATGTTTCATAATTTTTGTTTTAAATCTGTACCAACATTGACATATACCAGTTAATGATGGCTTTAACAGAAGTTTTTTATCCTCTAAATAAGTTAATTTTTAGTCCATGGCCTCAGAATATTTCCTCCTTTAAAAAGCTTTAATGAAGGAAAAATAAAAAAAAAAAAATCTTAACCAGACAATAATAAACCATACTGAACCTGAGAGGCAGATTTTATATAACTTGCCCTTCTGTGTCTAAAAATCTGCATGAATGTTTCATATCCTTATAACTCCAACAGACAATAAGTCTTATAACAAGCAGGGGATACAGATATCATGTAAAATTTCCTTCCATCTCCTCTAGATTAGGACTCAATATTTAAATAATTATGAGTTTTAAAATATAGATCATAAAACTAAATTTCTGCCTTTGAAGAAAATCTGCATGAATGTTTCACATTTCTACACAGCCTTACAACTCTTACAAAAGTAATTTTCATACAATCGACATTTTTTTATTTGTAATGTAATGCCTCAAGACCCCAATCCTCTCTCTTTCTAACTGTAATATTATTAAAAACCTTTTTTCTAAAAAAAGGATCTTCATTTTGTTTTCAAATAATTCGGCTTTATATTAAAATTGAAAATTTTTATTGTTTACATTTTACTTTAAAATGTATCTCTTTTAATTTTAATTTCCAATTTTTTAATTGCTTTAATTTCTTTGTGTTTTTAAAATTATATTTTTTTATTAATGTTTAAGTTTTATTATTAGTATATAAGTTTTAATTTTTATTATTATATTCATTTAAGTTTTATATATACACATAGTATTTAAGTTTTATTCTCATTACAATGTTTTATTGTAATTTGCTTCATTTTTATTGATTGTCCAAACCCCCTCCCCCCAAAAAACATGTGTTTTTTGTTAAGTACTTAATTTGTAAGTAAAATTATAATAATTATTATTAATTGATTTTTTTACTTTTTTATAAATATATTTTTTAATTATTATTTTTTCATTAAAATTTTTTGGTAATTAAGTATTTGTTGTAAAATTGTTTTATTAATAATTATTAAAAATATAAATATTTTTTTTTTTTAAAATAATGAAGATTTGTATTCATTTCTTTGATTTTGATGAGTTTTAATGTAATCAATGATGATTTTTGTGGGGGGTGCCTGTGGCCACACTAATCGTCGGATTGGACGGCGATTGAAATTACGGCTGTAATATGTGATGGCAGAGCATTCTCCATGAAATTCCAAAATCATATATAACATTGAGTAAAAGAATTATTTAAATATCATTTTTAATTTCTGAGATATGACCATTTTAAGTTTATCTTCATACCAAAAATATCCCTATTGCTGACTTCTAAGCTTAAAATATCCGTTAGATTTGTCTTTGTATCGTTACGCCATCAAAAGTTATGAAGAATCCCAGAAAACAGTAATTTTCCGGAAACGTGGCAACCCTGGCAAACAATCGATGATACAGTCGGATAGTGTATGTTCTAAGCTATTAATAGCCATTAGAATTTTGTGTGTAGCCTTAAGCATTCAAAAGTTATGAAGAATCTAAAATACCGAGGTTTCTCTAATCTGGCAACACTGGTTGTCAAGATTTGGTTTGGATAGTGTATGTTCTAAGCCATTAATAGCCATTAGAATTTTGTGTGTAGCCTTAAGCATTCAAAAGTTATGAAGAATCTAAAATATCGAGGTTTCTCTAATCTGGCAACACTGGTTGTCAAGATTTGGTTTGATTAAAGTATGAAAGTCAACATTCGAATCTTTCATTTGCCACAAGTTCCATCAAGAAATGTTGTTCCATTGCCGAGATATTACAATTTGAAAATAACTTTAATTCAAAAACACCTCTGCTGCTGGATTCTGTTTGCCTGATACCGAAAAACCGACTTCCCTTTGTAATTTGATTTTTAAAATTTAGCTAAAAAATTTCTACGACTGAAGTAGCAAGCAGAAAAATGTAGCATACTTTCCAGGGCAACAATGTCAACAACATTCATCGTCTGTGAGAAAATATTCGTGTGTTAGTTATTATAATTGTAGATGTATGGGTGGACATGCTGAGCCTCCCCACCACTCTCTACAACACCCCCCCTTAGCTGTAGAAACGTTAGCAAAACTTTAAGAAATTTTAAAAACATAAATTACAAGGGGAATTTATTTTTTGGTAACAGGTACCCAGAAGTCAGCAGCAGGGATATTTTTGGTATGAAGGGCAACTTCAAATGGCCATATCTCCGGAACTAAAAGTGATATTTGTGTAATTCTTTTACTCGATTTTAGATATGATTGTGGACTTTCATGGAGAATGGGTTTGGATGTTCTGCCACCACAGATTGTACCCATAATTTCAGTTAGTAGCTATTTAAACCTTACATTGCCGCACAAATGCTATCCAATGATGACTCAAATTACCGGTAACTCAATATACCACCTCATGGTGTATCGTATAGCCTATCCAAGGTTCTCCGTGGTTCACATGGTTCCTTTTGAGAATATGCATAGAATCACTTTCTATGTCGATTTATGCATGTCCGTCCGTTCGTCTGTCTGTCCATGTTAAATTGTAAACACAGTGCAGGTCGCATTTATTATTCGAATTGGATGAAATTTGGCACAGTTCATTCATTTGGCCCTATTGAAATTGGGAAAAATCGTTTCAGATTTCAGATATAGCTCCCATATATATCATCGTCCGATTTAAGGTAAATGGTGCACCAAAGTCCCTAAATATCTTTCGATTTGCACGAAATTTGGCACAGTGTACTGAATTGAGTCTAGAATGATGTATGCTAAGTTTCGTGAAAATCGGTTCAGATTTAGATATAGCTGCCATATATATTTTCGTCCGATTTAAGACAAATGGTGCAGCAAAGCCCCTATTTATATTTCGATTTGCACGAAATTTGGCACAGTGTACTGAATTGAGTCTAGAAAGTTGTGTGTTAAGTTTCGTGAAGATCCGTTCAGATTTAGATATAGCTCCCATATATATTTTCGTCCAATTTAAGGTAAATGGTGCACCAAAGTCCGAATATATTTTTCGATTTGCACGAAATTTGGCATAGCGTACTGAATTGAGTCTAGAATGATGTGTGTTAAGTTTCGTGAAAATCGGCTCAGATGTAGATATAGCTCTCATATATATCTTCGCCCGATTTAAGGTAAATGGTACACCAAATATCTTTCGATTTGCACGAAATTTGTCACAGTGTACTGAATTAAGCCTAGAATGATGTGTGCTAAGTTTCGTGAAAATCCTCTCAGATTTAGATATAGCTCCAATAGATATTTTCGTGCGATTTAAGGTAAATGGTTCATCAATGTCCCTATTTATATTTCGATTTGCACGAAATTTTGCACAGCGTACTGAATTGTGTCTAGAATGATGTGTGCTAAGTTTCGTGAAAATGGCTCAGATTTAGATATAGCTCCCATATATATTTTCTTCCGATTTAAGGTAAATGGTGCATCAAAGTCCCTAAATATCTTTCGATTTTTTAAACAATTTGTATAGCCTCTTGACAGACCCTAAGGTAGGTACTAAGGCGTGGATTTTTTAAACTATTTTTATAACCTCTTGACAGACCCTAAGGCGTGGATTTTTTAAACAATTTTTATAGCCTCTTGACAGACCCTAAGCCGTGGATTTTTTAAACAATTTTTATAGCCTCTTGGCAGACCCTAAGTCGTGGATTTTTTTTTTTAAATTTTATAGCCTCTTGACAGACCCTAAGGCGTGGATTTTTTTAAACAATTTTTATAGCCTCTTGACAGACCCTAAGGCGTGGATTTTTTTTAAACAATTTTTATAGCCTCTTGACAGCCTCTTGACAGACCCTAAGGTAGGTACTAAGGCGTGGATTTTTTAAACAATTTTTATACTCTCTTGACAGACCCTAAGGTAGGTACTAAGGCGTGGATTTTTTAAACAATTTTTATAGCCTCTTGACAGATCCTAAGGAGTGGATTTTTTTTAAACAATTTTTATAGCCTCTTGACAGACCCTAAGGTAGGTACTAAGGCGTGGATTTTTTTAAACAATTTTTATAGCCTATTGACAGACCCTAAGGCGTGGATTTTTTTTAAACAATTTTTATAGCCTCTTGACAGACCCTAAGGCGTGGATTTTTTAAACAATTTTTATAGCCTCTTGACAGACCCTAAGGCGTGGATTTTTTTAAACAATTTTTATAGCCTCTTGACAGACCCTAAGGCGTGGATTTTTTAAACAATTTTTATAGCCTCTTGACAGACCTTAAGGTCTGACAGACTTAAGGTCGATATTTTAGTAATAAAAAAACAATTCATTTAATATTTTTGCATATATATGAATATATATATATATATATTATTTATAAAATTTTATATTTATTTCATTGTTATATGTTATATATATTTTATGGTTATATATAAATATAAATGTATGTTCGTTGTGTTTTTATATATATATGATTGTGATCATCATACATTTTGTTTGATTTGATTATAAGTAAATATAAAAATAGATTATAATAATAAAATATTAATTAAAGAGATGAAGTATATATAAAATAAAATTTATAAGTAGGTATATATATATATATATATATATATAAAACGAAAATTACAAATATATTTTTTAATAGTTTACAAGGGTTAAGGTTAAAAAATAAAATATTTAAGTTTGAAATAAAAAAATAATATACACATATCCATTTGTTTGTTTTAAATGCAAAAGTTAAAGCACAATATATAATTTGTTTTAAGAAAAAAATCTTTTAAATGATTAATTTTAAAATAAAAATATTTTTATGGCTTTTACTTTTAAGAAAAAAATAAAAAAATATTAAACTTAATAAAAAAAATAGAAATAAATTACAGGGTGACAAATTTACACAATTTTTTTGAGAATTAAGTACAAATTAAAAAAAAAAATAATAAACAAAAATTAAAAAAAAAATAAATAAAAAATTTAAATACATTGTTTTTAATTTTGAAAAAATAATTAAAAAAAAAATGTAATAAAAAATTAAATAACAAAATTTAAATATAATGTTTCAATTTTTGAAAAATAAAAAACATTTTCTTTAAATTTTATTTTTTAATATTTTATAATAGTTAATAATTAAAAAAAAAATTAAATGTAATTTTTTAATAATTTATAACATTGTAATTTTCATTAAAATCAATTTAATTTTTCTTTTTCATATATTTTTAACAATTTAATAATTAATTTTTTTTAAAACATATTAAATTTTTTTATTTATACATGTCAATTGCACTTTGCTTTTATTAATTTTAATTTTTCTTTAATAAAAAATTAGAAACGTGTTTCGTTTTTATTTTTTATAATTTTAAATGCTTTTTAGTTTTCCCCAAAGAATTATAATTTTTATATATAAATTATTTTAATAAGCCATTTTATTTAAGTTATTAAAATTAAAGAAATAAAACTTGGTTTTATTTCCCATTTAGGTTTTAAGGTTTTGAGCAATGGCAAGAATTACTTTTTTTTATAACTTTACAAATATTATAATTTTTAAATTTAAAAATAATAATAATAATATTTTTTAATTTACTTTCTAAGTAAATATTTAATAATAGTAATAATAGAAAACAAATAAAATATATTTTTTATATTAAAATAATTATTAACATTTAAAAATTCAATTAAAATTAAACTTAATCCTAAATTTTAATTTTCTCGTTATAACACTTTTTAGGCAAATACAATTTTAACTGGTCCCAAAGGTAACTGTTTCATATAATTCCAGGCATCGACACGGGTCATTTTGGCTGTGGAACAGCCATTGATGCTAAGGATTTCATCACCATTGCGCACTTGATTGGTTTTCTTGGCAGCACCGCCTGAAAATAGGCAACACAAAAATAAAGATTAATAAAAACCATCCAGAGGAAAGAAATCTCTTTAAGAAAAAACTTACCCATGAACACCTTTTTCACCACCAAAGGTCGGTTACCCAGGGGGGAATCGAAACCACCCTCAATGGAGAAACCCAAACCACAGCTATCTTTGATGATTTCCACACAGCGGGCACCCTTGGGTGTGGCCTCTTCTACACCAAAAAAAAAATTAAAAAATTAATAACAATTCTCCCATTCAATTATTTTGATTCTGAACCTACCCTGTGCCCTAATTTCCGCCTGCAAGGCATTCCTTGTCTCTTGAGCCCTTTCCAGCAGCTCACTTGTTGAAATTTTACTAACATCCGGTCTAGACAGTTGACGTCTAGCTCTAATACTGGCCAAGGTTTCAGCTTCCGAAAGGCTAACCGGTGGCTGTGGGCTACTGCGACTGCTGGAACTTGTACTCGACGGGGTGTGTCGACTTGTTGGCGATGTGGCCTCTTCATTCGAGATCACATCCAAATCTAAATCCAATGATCTTGAAGCTTTGTGATAATTACGTTTCTTTTCATAATCAATTTCTGTCGGCTTCTCGTTCAAACTGGACAGGGAACCCAAAGAGGAACGTTTCTTTGTCAAGGGTTTCACGATGATCGATTCGGAACGTGTTACCACAAGGACGACTTCAGGACGAGGAGTCTGGAAGGAAGAAAAAAATAAAACAATTTTTTTAATATCATTTTCAAGGCCTATTTGAAGGCGTGGATTTTTTTCAGGGGCGTGGATTAAAAAAAAAATTAAGGTCTATTCAAAGGCGTCTATTTAGGGGCGTGGATTTCTTAAAAATATTTTTTTGAAGGTATCTTCAAAGGCGTCTATTCAGGGGCGTGAACATTTTCTGAGGAAGACTTTCAGGCGTAGATTTTGAAATTTTTTTTCTAGTGTAGATATTTAGGCAGAGATTTTTGAAAGACATTTTATAAGGTAGACTTTCAGGCGCAGATTTTTAAAAAAAATATTTCCTAAGAAACTAAACTTTGATTTAAACAAAATATTTTTAAGGTAGGTGGACTTTCAGGCGTAGACTTAAAAAAAAAAAGATTTCTAAGGCGGACTTCCAGGCGCTTTGATAAATTTGGGGACTTCTAGACAAAAAGACCAGCTGAGTGGAAAATAGAAGATGTCCTTGGGAGTCTTCTAGCCATGAAAGAGCTTCAGATAATTATTTTTTAAGGTAGACTCTCAGGCGTAGATTTTTGAAAAATATTTTGAAAAATATCTAAGGTGGACTTTCAGGCGTAGACTTTTAAAAAAATATTTTCTAAGGCGGACTTTCGGGCGCTTTGATAAAGTTGAGGACTTCTAGACAAAAAGACCAGCTGAGAGGAAAATAGAAGAGGTTCTGAGCGGTCTTCTAGGCATAAAAGAGCTTCTGATAGGTCCATAGAAGAGTTCCTGAGTGGTCTTCTAGCCATAAAGAGCTCCAAATAGATCCATAAAAAAAGTTCCTGACAGGACTTCTAACCAAGAAGAGTACCTGAGAGGCAAATATAAGAAGTTCTGAGGGTTCCTTTGGCCATAGAAGAGCTGATAAGAGGTCTCATGACATTGAAGAGCTAAAGAGATGACTTTTATGCATAAAAGATCTTTTAAATGGTCCAAAGAACTTCTAGACAAAAAACATCATCATTTTTGAGGTAGACTTTCAGGCGCTTTGACAAATTTGAAGAATTCTAGAAAAAAAAAGCTGAGAGAAAAATAGAAGAGGTCCTGCGGGATCTTCTAGCCATAAAAGAGCCTCTGATAGGTCAAAAGAAGAGTTCCTGAGGGGTCTTCTAGCAATAAAGAGCACCAGATAGATTCATAAAAAAGTTCCTGACAGGACGTCAAGCCAATGAAGAGTACCTGAGAGGTAAATATAAGAGGTTCTGAGAGTTCTTTTGATCATAGAAGAGCTAATGCGAGGATTCTAGCCAAAAAACACCACCTGAGATGTAAAGAAAAGAGGTGTTGAGAGGTCTTCAAGTTAGATAAGAGCTAAAGAGAGGACTTCTAACCTCAAAAGAGGTTGGGAGGCCAATAGAGCACCTGAGAGGTGGATGAATGAGGTAGGAAGAGGTTATCTGGCCAAGGAAGGGGTTTTGAGAGGTGGGAGCCATAGATGAATTGTAGAGAAGACTTATAGTCAGAAAGAGCACCTGAGGGGTTAATAGAAAATGTCTAATATACATAGAAAAGCTAATGAGAGGTAGTGAGAGGTTTCCTGAAATGCACCTAGCCAAAAAACAGCACCTTGGATGTAAACAAAAGAGGTTCGGAGCGGTCTTCAAGTTATATAAGAGCTAAAGAAAGGACATCTAACCGCAAAAGAGTTACTGAGGAACTTTTGGCCAAAAAAGTGTACCTGAGAGGTGAATGAATAAGGTAGCAAGAGGTTATCTGACGATGGAAGAGGTTCTGAGCGGTGGAGGCCATATAAGAGTTGCAGAGAGGACTTATAGTCAGTAAGAGCACCTGAGAATATAAGACTTAGAAGAGCTAATAAGAGGTATATAGAAAATTTAGTAAGAGCATTCCCTGAAAGAGCACCTGAGAGGTAAATAGCAGAGTTCCTGAGAGGATTTCTAGCCATAAATTAGCTTATGAGACGTATTTTATTAAGGGAATTTCTACTCAAATGTATAATATTAATAGAAGAGACCCTGAAAAGTATTTTTTGTCAATAGAGGAGTTACTGAGGGGTCTTTTAAATATAGAAAACACCTAAGGGGTCTTCTATCACTATAAGAGGTTCTAAGAGGTATTCTGTGTATAAAAAAGCTCGTAATAGAACTTTTATGGATACAAGAACCCGTTATATGCCTTTAATATAAAGAAAAGATTGAGATTCTCTTCGAGACCCCTAAGGCCACTTGAGGTTCGAGTATCGAAAACTTACCTTTAGCACCGTTATTGATTCACGATGTGTTAAACCGCGCATGCTCATGCCATTAACGGCCAATATGCGATCACCCTTCTTTAAACGACCATCTTTAGCTGCCGGGGTATTGGCTAAAATTTTGTGGATCTGCAATTTAAAAAAGAAAACCCCAAAATTAATAAAAGTTCCAACCCATCAAACCCTCTCAACTCACCGTTATTTCCTTAGCTTCATAATCGGAACCACCGGCCAAGGTTATGCCAATACTCGATTCCGGTGTATCCCTTTGCAGGACAATAATAAAGGCTTCCGGTGTTTTAAGTGGTGGATCGGCTTCTTCGATTATCTGTTGTATATCTTGAGCAGTGATCAGGCTCTGATTGCTGCCAAGCGATGAGAAACTACCAAATTCCGTAGTGTTCTCTTGGGTCGAGGAGACATTTTGTGTAGTGGAACTGACACCTGATGAGGAGGAGGCAATCGAATCCAACGATGAGAAACGTTCGTGGTAGGTAGATTGTTTTTGTTGTTGTGACTTGACACTGAGTAGGTTTGTGGTCATTGAGGGGGCAGTGGGGGAGGTGTTTATGTTACTCGAAGTGGAGATGAGGGGAGAAATGGTTGTGGTGTTGTTGTTGGCAGCCTGAGCTGCTGCTGTGCGTTCAAATTTCTCACGGATCTCAGCGGTTGAGATTTTCGGTGTGGTTTTGCTGGACAAACTGCTAAAGGTTGTCTTGGTGGTGGCCTCATATACCGGTTTGAGGGTTCGCTCCGGGGTCCTCGAGTAGGAGTTCAGGGTTCTTGATTTTGCCACCTCAACATGCATCCATTGACTCAACTCACTGGAGGAAGAGGAATCGCCCGATTTTTTGCTCAACGGAGAAATGGCTTCCACGGCCCTCTGGGGACTTAGAGGCTGCACCGGTTGGGAGCTGATGGGAGCCACCACTTTGGCTGGAATGATATTGCTGGTCTTGGGTTTACTCACTGCTTTCTGGGTGGGATCGGCTTTGAAACTTTGTTTGCGTTCTTCATCGATGAACATGGCACTGAGTTTGAGGGGCGAGCTACTGTCGGCCGATTTGCGGCTGCTATCATCCGTGTCGGAGGTGATCTCAACATAGGCTGCCACATTGATGACCTTGTCCACAAGGTTCTGATCATTCTTTGTTACCAATTTATAATTAATGGGCGCCGTGGGTGAAGCAGCCTTGGAGGGTAGGGTGATCAGGGATGAACTGCTCGACACCAGAGATCTGGGTTTGGATTTGTGATGCCGTCTAACTTCATCATCATCATAGCCATCGGTACTGTCCTCATCATCATAGGGACGATTACGCATTAGGGCCGAGGTATCACCACGCCCGTTGCGGCACTTGGCCGAGGCCAGAATGTTTTTGCGATTTGTGGCCGATTCATTGGAACCGGATTTCAAAACTCTGCGACTAAGATCAACGGTTGGGGTGCTGCCTACCGACGAACAGCTGGCCTGTGAACCAGAACCCGAGGTTAATGTTGAGGTGGTGGAACTGGCAATGGAGGTGTTCGTCTCCGAGGAGAGGGTACGTGTGAGGGCAAATTTCTCCGGCACTTGGGGTACACAGGGTGACATGGGTGGTGAGGATATGCGGGAGGAGAATACCGAATCACACGAATCGCTTTCTTCGTGTAACATCTGGCGGGGTGTGGCAACAAGGGATGTGCGTGGTGGCTTTGCAGGAGGGATGGTGTTGAGGGCCTCCATACGTCTCTGGGCCACTGAGGGAGCCATGTGTCGGGAATTACTGGTGTTGTTTTGTGACAAATATCCCCGATTGTTGGCAATGTTGACACTGTTGCTGTGCGTGGAAACATTTAGGGGCCTCAGGGGAGAACTCATCATCGAGGAGGAAGAGGTGGTATTTGTGGTCATGCTCATTTCGGCACGCTTGGCTGGTCTGGGAATGGTGTTAAGGCCTCCAACTCCTCCGCTTACTGAACCCACCCCACTATCTGTGGAATCGGTGGAGGAGGTATTACCCGATGCCTTCATTTGATCACTATCCCGACTTTTAATTTCCGGCAAATCCAATATGGGCTCGAGGGGCACATGAGGCCGATCAGGTATTACCAAACCTCTCAGCTTCGACAGACTACGTCTGCGTTGCTCTAAAATATTGGTAATGGCTGCCTTCCTTGAGGCCTCATCCGGCACATAGGCCGGCTGTCCCGAGAAGCTTATACGCCTATCCAAATGTTGGGTGGAGGCATGGCGCCGGGGCAGCGAGGCATAACTTTGGGTATAATCGGAATTTATGGAGTTCAAGGACTGCAATGAGTCGGAGAAGTTGCTTTGGGCCGGTAAGGGCTTGCTAAGCTGATAGAGTCGGGCAACATCATTGAGATTTTCCACACTCATGGCACGTGTCTTCTGTAGAGAGGCCGAACCCGCCCGATAGGGTGTGTGTGAGGAGGAGGTGTCCAGTAAATTTTCGGTACTTAAATTCAAGGGCTTTGTGGAACTATTGGAACGTGAGAAGCTAATCGGTTTGGCGGCAGGTTCAAGCGGCTGGGCAGCATCATCATTGGAGAACATGGCAATTTTGTCGCGAACACTCTTTTCGGATTTCTCATCCTTGCGCCAATCACTGGAACGACGAGGTACACTTAAGGAACGTTTATAGTCAGGGCAGTCGCTGAAGGAGGAGGCCTCCAATTTGTGGGCTGTGGGTGTGCTGCTGCCACTGCTGTTCCCAGAGGAAAGGTTTTGTGTGGAGCGACTGTTACGTGTGTCGATAATGATTTTTGTGGGCGTCCCTGTGGCCACGCTTATCGGATTGGGCCGGGCATCTTCAACATTGACCACCAAATCTTGGCGATAGACCTTGCGTGGCACTGTGGCTGGTGGTGTGGATTTGGGCAGAGGTGGTGGTACGGCATCAGAACTTCCACCTCCCATTTCCATTGTAATGGGTCCGGATTTTTGTTTCTCCACCTCGACCATAGTTTGGGTAATACCATTTGTGGTTGTGCTGGTCAAATGTGTGCTACGGCTACTGGCCATCATTGTGGGTCCAACTTTAGAGGCAGCATATAATTTCTCGGTATAAACGGTGTTACTATCACCCGGCGCCGAACCCTTTGTTGTGGTCGTCATCACACTTTGCATCAAACTGGTGGTCTTCATGACATTAGCGGATCCACCAGGCATAATCAATGGTTCCGAGAAATTTGGCGGAAATTCATGACCATCCGGGGGTAGACGTGAATAGGTGGGTGGCGATGTTAGGGTTAGATAGTCACTGACAATTATCGGGGTAGTCTGTGGTGGCAGAACATGCAGGCCGTTCTCCATTTTGTTTAAATGTCTTTGTTCAAGATCTGTGAGTAGTAGGTTGGGATGTGAGATGCAGGATTCGGGATGATGGAGGTGGTGATTGGTCGGTTGGGAGGGAAGAGACAAAAAACACAAACAAAAACAATAAAGTTAGTTAAGGGTTTACACTAGTGGATTGTATTTTACAAATAATAGGAATTACAAAAATAATCTATAATAAAAGAGAGTAAAAGAGAGAGAGGAAAAATATATAATTAAGAGAAAAGAGACATATAATTAAGAGATTATGAAATTATAATTCAAAAAAGGTGTTATTTCATTTATCGAATTCGAATATGAATTTCGAAATATATATATTTTTTCAATTCAGATCGAAGACATCGTACCGAAGTTTTTTTTTTTAAATTCACACATTCAAATAAAAAAATAATTACAGGTTTTAAACCCCCATAATTATTTCCCACTAAATACCATTTTTGTCATTCATAAATTATTATTTCTTTTTTGCATATTGGAAATTATCAATGAACCTCCAAAAGAGGTAGAAGAAGACACACATAGATGTATGTGTGTGTTTGTGTGGAAAATCCAATATCGCAATGTATGTCATGTCATTTGGTATACAATTCATGATGATGGTAACAAAAAATAAACTGTGATACATTTAATAAAATGTTTATCAATTTTTATCGTCAAAGGAAGGGGTGGAGAAGAGGAGTTGAGGAAGAAGAAGAAGAAGGGGAGTAGAGGAATTAGTTTTGCAATAGACATATATTTATTACGAATAAAATGTATGAATGAATGTTGAAAGACCATATGGCATATGGTTTTAGAAAATTATATAATTAAATATTGTAACCCATATTTTTGCATGTTTTATTAGAGCTACAGATTTTTGTTTCAAGGTGACTCATAGTGAAATTTTATGTATAATAATTTTTCCCTTGAAATCACCCACCTAAAATGTATTCGTGATGTCTAAATTAACCCCAAATCGAACTTAACGCCAACAAATTAAAAAAATAATTTTGTGTGTTTAAGCCCCATAATTATACGGCTATTTAGATGAGATATATTATATATACCGATTTTTTCTTTCAAGGTGACTCATAGTAAAATTGGATGTAGAATAATTTTTCCATTGACATCACCCCCCTAGAATGGATTCTTGATGGGTAAATTTACCCGAATCAAACTTAACTCCAAAAAATTAAATAAATAATTTTGTTTGTTTAAGCTCCATAATTATAAGGCTATTTAGTTGAGATATATTATAAATACCGATTTTTCTTACAAGGTGACGCATAGTGAAATTTTATGTAGATTAATTTTTCCATTGACATCCCCACCCTAGAATGTATCCCTTATGGTGAAATCGACGTCAAATCGAAACTAACCCCAAAAATGTCTCTAAATAAATTTGTTTGTTTAAGTCCTAGATATATACTTATATTTCATTGAAATAAATTATATATACCGATTTATTGTAAGAGGTAACCTATAGCGGAATTTTATGTAGAATATATTTTCTGTTGGCATCACCCCCCTAGAATGTATTCCTCATGGTGAAATCGACGTCAAATCGAAACTAAACTCAATATTTTTAATATATAAAATGTCAAGATTATTAAGTCCAAAGTAATGCTAGTTTTTTATGGAGATATATTATATATACCGATTTCTTGTAAGAGGTAACATATAGTTAAATTTAATGTAGAATATTTCTTCAGTTGACATCCTCCCCGTAAAATGCCCTCTGGGTGGGGAAATTGAAGCCAACTCGAAAACAAATCCTAAAAATGCCTATATATGAGTTTGTTCTTATATTCATTCCGATTTTTCGTGGATTTATATAGAATATTTTTTACATTGACACTATCCCCATAGAATGTTCCCTTAATAGAGAAATTGGGGCCAACGTAAACCTAACCTCAAAAATTAATAATACAAATTTCCAAGATTGTAAAGGCCAATTTAATGTTTTTATAGATTTATATTATATACACCGATTTCTGGTAAAAGGTAACCTATAGTCAAATTTGATGCAGAATATTTTTTCCATTGACACACGCCCTCTAAAATGTACCACTGAGAGAGAAATTGACCTGAAATCGTACATAACCCCAAAATCATTAATAATAAATTATCAAGATTATAAATCTAATTTGATATTGATTTTTGTATAGCGTTATATTATATATACCGATTTCTTGTAAGAGATCACCTATAGTGAAATTTGCTGCAGAATATTTTTTTTCTCTGACATCCTCTCCCTCCAATGTACCATTGAGAGAGAAATTGACGTCAAATCGAACATAACCCCAAAAATTAGCAATAACAATGTGGAAGGCTTTTTAGCTGAAATTATAGCTGATATTTTCTTGAGTTATATTATATATAGCGATTTCTTGTGCGAGGGGACTTATAGTGAAATTTGATGTAGATTAATTTTTCCACCGACATTTCCCCTCTAAAATATACCGTTAAGGGAGAAATGGACGTCAAATATAACATAACCCCAAAAATAGTACTAGAAAATTTCAAGATTATAAAGCCTAATTTAATATTAGAATTTCATGAAGCTATATTATATATTCCGATTTCTTGTAAGAGGTAACTTGTAGTGAAATTTTATGCAGAATATTTTTTTCTATTGACACTCTTCTCGTTAAATGTAGAATTAAACGTCAGATTGAACATAACCCCAAAATTAGCAATAACAATGTTCAAGACTTTTCTGTTCAGTTTATAGCTGATGTTTTCTTGAGGTACGTTATAAATACCGACTTCTTGTGCGAGGGGACTTCTAGTGAAATTGTATGCAGAATATATTTTCCATTGACACCCTCCCTCCTAAAACACACCATTGAGGGTCTATTTGACGAAAACTCAAATCCATAGTTTTAATGGATTCTTAACATTTTTAATTATGCGAAAATTAATTTTTTTTTAAAAAAGGGGCTGAATGACCCCTAAAATGATCCCGCAGAGGGTTAAGTTATTTGAGCAAAATATTTATTTTAGTGTTTTTAGCAATATCCATGAGCTATTTGGTAAGGGTCTCGGGGAATTTTCGTTCAATTCTAATAAGAAAGAAAATTAAAAGGAAAATTCATTAAAGTACTTAAAAGACCCCTTAGAATGAGCCGCTAGAGGGTTATGTTATTTTAACAAAAAATTCCTCTTAGTGTTGTTAACAATATTTCCGAACACATCCAGTAGCTATTTTTTAAGGATCTCGAGGAATATTGAATAATTTCTTATAAGAAATAAAAATGAAGGCACAATTCAATAAATTACTTAAACGATCCCTCCTTTAAATGAACCGCTACAGGGTTAAGATATTCTACCAAAATGTTCCTCTTAGTGTTGATGACAAAATTCCTTATCAAATCCTGTATCTAATTTGTAAAGACCTCTAGGAAGTTGGGCTCAAGACAAAATAAGAAAACAAATCATCAAAAAAGGACCTAAAAGACCGATTTTGAAGAAAAATAACCTAAAAGACCCATTTCGGTTGCCCCTAGAGGGTTAATATATTTTACAAAAATATACCTCTCAGTGTTCTGAATAATAATTCGGAACACATCGTATACCTTATTCGTAAGGATATGTAAGAAAATGTAGATCGATTCAAAGTACCTCATCATTTGAGACTATACACAAAATATGTTGCATACTTTTAGGGGTTTAAATTATTTTCATTATTTTAATGAAACAAAGAATTGCACGCCTCCGTAATTTTTTAAAATTACTTTACCCCCCAAAAATTACCAACGAATTAATAACAACAACAAAAACAATTGACAATCTTAACCAACCACCGGCTGGCTGCCTGCTTGACTAACCGATTTAAATAATTTATTTGACAAATCTAATCCACATATTGGACTTATCCGCCACCACCACCACTACTGTCTGTCGGTCTGCCATTAAATCAAAGAACAATTGAATTTTGTTTACAATTTAACAACACACAGCCAACTGTCCGACCCACAGTGTTTTCAATTTTTGAGAAAAAGTCCGCATTCTGAAGCTAACTTCGAAAAAACCGAAAAACAAATTGACAGTGATTTTTTTCAAATTTGACAGGTTGTAGATTATGTGCGCAGGCGCGCATGCAGCTACATGGCCATGTAAACAAAACACATTTGACAAATGGCTAAAAAATTGAGTGAACATTTTTTGTTGTTCTGACAAAAAAAACTTAGACAAATGACCAGAGAACGTTTTTTCGGTTGGTATTAGTTTTTGAGAGAAAAAAACCCCAAAATATTGAATTGATTACCGTCAAATTCAAATGTTCTTATGACTCGGTCGTCTTAGGTTACCAGCAAAGAACAAGAATTTGTTGCAGAAACACAAAAACCTTTAAATGAAGTCATCTGTCCTGTAGTCTGTCTGTGTCTCTGTCTACCCCGCAACGAAATTTACTTCCATCTCAGCCAAGATTGAGAGTATGTCTAATCTTAAAAAGACAAATTTGTTAATGTCAACTCAAGTGACAGTTAAAAAATATTTTGTTAAATGAATGCAAAACTTCAATAGCAAAAAAAAAAAAAAAAAAAATCAGCAACAACAACATCAACAATGCGGACAAGAATGGAAACCGTAACAACCAACAACAATGACATTAAAACCAATGCTATTAACATTTGAAAATATGCGAATTAGGGTGTTTGGTCATGGTTGGAATTGGAGATAGGATAGATAATTTATCTAAATTTTATACTTAATGTAGCGACGTTACCTAAATACTCTAGATAAAACATTCAAGTTATTGGGAACATGTGGTTGAGGAATATTAAATGTAAGGAGTAATTTATCTACATTATCTAAATATCATAAATGATTTATCTACGTTATCTAAATATACAAAATAATTTATTTACATTATCTAAAATCATAGAAAAATCTATATAAGTTACCCAGATATCATAAATAATTTATCTACGTTATTTAAATGTCATAGAAAATGTATCTACGTTATCTAAATAACATAGAATGTATCTAGGCCACCTTAATATTATAGATAATTATATACATTATCTAAATAGCATATATTTCGAAGACAGTTTATCTAAATTCCATTGATAATGTATTTATCTTTTCTTAATATAATAGATAATTTATCAGTGTTATGTAAATATCATAAATAATGTATCTACGTTGCGTTAAATTATAAATAATGCATAAACGTTGCATAGGTAGTGTATCTATTGCATCTAAATGTCATAAATATGGTATCTACGTTATATAAATACCATAGACAATGTATCTATAACATTTTAATGTAATAAATGTTGTATCTATGTTATCTAAATTTCATAGATAATGTATCTAGTGTATTTAAATGTCATAAATACGGTATCTACGACATTTAAATACCATAGATAATGTATCTATAGCATCTAAATGTCATAATTATAGTATCTACATTATCTAAATACCATAGGTAATGTATCTTGTGTATTTAAATGCCATACATATGGTATCTACGCTACCTAAATGTCATAGATAATTTATCTAGTGTATCTATAAGATTCAAATATATTATCTGTGTTATCTGAATACCATATATAATATATCTATTGTATATAAATTTCATAAATATAGTATCTACGCTATATAAATGCCGTAGATAATATATCTATTGTATCTATATGTAATGATTATATTATCTACATAATCTAAATGTCATAGATAATGTATCTATTACATCTAAATGTCATAAATATAGTATCTACGTTATCGAAATACCATAGATAACGTATTTAAGTACCGTAGATAATGTATCTACGATAGATAATTTATCTACATCAACACTGTAATGCAGATAATGTATCTATTTTATCCAAATAACGTAAATAAAGTCATAGACAATTTATCTATACGACACAAATATATTATCTTTGTTATCTGAATACCATAGATAATGTATCTATTGCATATAAATGTCATAAATATAGTATCTACTCTATATAAATGTCATATATAATATATCTATTGTATCTATATGCAATAAATATATTATCTACATTGTCTTAATGTCATAGATAATGTATCTATTACATCTAAATGTCATAAATATAGTATCTACATTATCTATATACCATAGATAATGTATCTAAGTAACATAGATAATGTATCTACGTTAGATAATTTATATACATCAACACTGTAATGCAGATAATGTATCTATTTTATCCAAATAACGTAAATAAAGTCATAGATAATGTATCTAGTGTATCTATACGACACAAATATATTATCTGAATGCCATAGATAATGTATCTATTGCATCTAAATGTCATAAATAAAGTATCTACGTTATCTAAATGCTATAGATAACGTATCTTTTGTATCTTAGTATCATAAATATATTATCTACATTATCTAAATGTCATAGATAATGTATCTACTGCATCTAAATGTCATAAATATAGTATCTACGTTATCTACATACCATAGATAATGTATCTAAGTAACATAGATAAGTATCTACGTTAGATAATTTATCTACATCATCCCTTTAATGCAGATAATATTTCTACTTTATCTAAATAACGTAGATAAAGTATTTCTGTTATCTCAACAACGAAGATAATTTATCTAATTTATCAAGACGACAACGTGGATAATTCATCTACGATATCCAAAAACTTTATTAGAGTCCAATATATTATTATTTTTTTTGCATTTTTTTAAACATGCAAAGTTGCACGTTTGTTCATTCAAGCTTCCCCAGTTCATTGTGTGTGTGTGTGGGACTTCTTTCGCAAAACAACATAAAAAATAATTTATTAACCTCCTTCAAATCAAATCTGCTTTCAAGTTGTTCTTTCTTATACAGTTTTGTTTATTTGTGTTTCATTTTTCTGATACTTTATTTAATGACTTGGAATTTGTTTTTTTTTTTGGTTTCAAGTAGTTATGACCAAACTTAAGTAGTGGCAGTATAAAGTAGTAGGAGGAGGTACTCTAGAATAAATCTCCATACTAAGAATAATGGTGAAGAGAATAGAACAAAAAAACTCGAAGCGAAATGAAACAGTCATGGAAAAAATAACTTGTTGATGGCCAATGGTCGGTCTTAATGGGGCAAGGCGTGTGTTTGATATTTATGATATTGTTAGTTTTTTTTTCAAAAATAAATTTAGTTTTGTTTTGGGGATAGAACTTGTATACTTAAGTAAGGTAATTCTAGACAATAAAACGATTTGGGAAATGTCATTCATTAATGTTTTTAATATATAATTGGTAATTATTTTCGACTTTATTAAAATGTTGAGTAGAATTATTGCCATTCGATTTGAATATTGCAAAACCAGTTTTTAAGACATTTCCATTTTTTGAAAATATATCAAAGATGCAACTATTTCCTTTAGATAGATTTGGGAGGTATTAAATTTATTTCATTTTATTCAGATTGTGATTTTATGAAACCAGATTTTATTAATGCCAAACAAAAATGATTTAAGTAATCATCTTAAGGTAGATACCATAAAATAAATGGTCCTTCGAGCTGTGAATGGCCAATAAAAAAAGTAGCCAAAAATTTATAACAATATTTACGACTATTTATGATACTGTTCTCTCATATAATTAAAATTTTATAATTCACTCAATTTCTAAAGGGTAGAAATAAAGTTAGAAAAAAATTCCGCAATATAATGCCAATAATTTTATTTAATAGGATTTATTTTCATAACATAACAAATATTAAATGTCTCTGGCAACTAGTAATAAAAATAATGATATCATCATTAGTGGTAAAAATGACAGCTGTTGTTCGTTCATTCCGAACTCTTATCTCAAAAGTCATTGTATAACTACAATTTGAAGTGTATAAGACAATCTAATCTTTATAGTAGCTTGTTTTTTATATTTTGCTTTTTTTTTGATTTGTTATCGAAAGTCGATATGATCGATTGTTGCATTGACTTTTGTACCAGTCAATATTGTGGGCATTAGTCATGAAAATGATTTAATGCAACTTCGTAAAAAATATAATAATAATAAATAAATGTAAAAGATAATGTCATATACCTAAAAATCGGATGAAAATATATATGTGAGCTATATCTTAATCTGAAACGATTTTCATTCTAGACTTAATTCAGTACGCTATGACAAAATTCGTGCAAATCGAAGGATATATGGGGAATTTGGTGGACAATTTACCTAAAATCGGACAAAAATATATATGGGAGCTATATCTAAATCTGAATTGATTTTCACGAAACTTTGCACACATCATTCTAGACTTAAGTCAGTACGCTATGCCAAATTTCGTGCAAATCGAAAGATATATAGGGACTTTGGTGCATCATTTAACTAAAATCGGGCGAAACTATATATGGGAGCTACATCTAAATCTGAACCGATTTTCCCGAAACTCACCACTCATCATTCTATACCCAATTCAGGACGCTATGCCAAATTTTGAGCAAATCGAAAGATATATAGAGACTTTGTTGCCCCATTTACCTAAAATCGGGCGAAACTATATATGGGAGCTATATCTAAATCTGAACCGATTTTCACGAAACTTTACACACATCATTCTAGACTTAATTCATTACGCTATGCCAAAATTCGTGCAAATCGAAAGATATATAGGGACTTTCGTACACCATTTACCTTAAATCGGACGAAGATATATATGGGAGCTATATATAAATCTGAACCGATTTTCACGAAATTTAACACACATCATTCTAGACCTTATTCATTACGCTATGACAAATTTTGTGCAAATGATTTTCAGAGACTTTGGTGCACCATTTACCTAAAATCGGATGAAAATATATATGGTAGCTATATGTAAATCTGAAGCGATTTTCACGAAACTTAGCACACATTATTCTAGACTTCATTCAGTACGCTATGCCAAATTCCGTGCAAATCGAATGATTTTCAGGGACTTTGGTGCAGCAATTACCTTAAATCGGGCTAAACTACACATAAGAGCTGTATCTAAATCTGAACCGATTTTCACGAAACTTAGGCCAAATTTCATCCAAATCGGATAATAAATGCGAGCTGTATTTTGTTTACAATTTAACATCAACAGACGGACATGCATAGATCGACTCAGAAAATGATTCCACCAGGGGTCTATCTCGATTCCTTTTGCCTGTTACAAACATATGAACAAAGACATACTACCCTGTACCACAGTATGGTGAAGGGTAGAAAAATCTTGGCCAATATCGGACCTTTTAAAAAAAATTGAAAAAAATCCTTCAAAAAAATATTTTTTAACTCCAATCTTTCTAATCCACCTCATAACGCAGATAGTTTACATGCCGGCTATCTTAGATACTTCAATTACAATTAGCTCTAACGTTTGTTTGTGTGTTCATGTGTGAGTGTGTGTGTTTGTGTGAAAATTATTTAGACCATGAACTTGACACTTTATGCTTTCAACAAACGTTTTGTTTTTATTTTTCGGCTTCATCTTTCAAACATGAAAAGAATTCCGGTAGTTGTACACAAGAAAAAAAAACAATTGGGCAAATACCAAGAAAGTAACAACAGCAACAACAACAATGTCATGGTAATTTACAATCCAACAACAACAAAAACGAAAAATTAACTACCACTACTGTTTGGTTTAGGGCAGGCTTTTAACAGCTGCTTTTTGAAGCAAAAAAGCCCTCTCCGATAAAGTTGATGAGTTTTATGACTTGTGCTTTTTTCGGTTTTAGATTTTTTTTTGAAAAGCCAAAAAGGTAAGGTAATAAAATTAACAACAACAAAAAGAGGAAGCTGAAAAAAATGAAAAAGAAGAAGAAAACGAAAAAAAATCGTCCCAAACGAAGAAGGTCGTTACAAAAGAACGTATGCCTTTAATTAATTACAGACACACACTCACACATACACGTGAGTGTGTGTTCGATCATTGCTTTGTGCTTGTGATATGGAAGTTCATCGTGCTACAGTTATATGCGACAATGAGAGGTAGCGTTAATCTTCCCTCAAAAATCAGACCATCATTTTTTTGTGGGGTAACGTTAACTTCGAAGGTAATTATCCGATTGCAATGATGATCAGCCGTTTTTTTTGTGGACTACAAAAAAGGGGAAAGAAGAAGAAACAACCTAGTATGACAATATGTAAAATTACCAAGACAGACAAATTAAGAACTAAAACAACAACAACAATTACAAATAAGAGACACACAAACTACAACAAAAAAATTAACCCCAAAAAACCCAGCCAAGTGTGGCAATGAAGTCACACACACCTACCAACCACCAGACGATGTACACATTCCGCCACAGCAGGTGCAAAGTTAATTCAAAACTTCAAATTAAAAAAAAAAAAAAAACAGAACTCAAAACCTGAACGAAAAAAAACGCAATTCAACTGCAACGTTTCTTAACTCGAAATATGATTGCGGGGCACACAAGCAAAGAACCCAAAAAAATATAGAAAAAACCGAGGGAGCCAAAAAACTCAGCCAAGCGTATTGTAGAGAAGACGAGCATTATTCTCATCATCAGCTGGTGTATGTTTGTGTTTGTTGAGTAATAAAAAATATGAAATAATTTAATTTTTTTTCTTTTTTTCAAAATTTATGGGCGTTATACCTTTTTTGGTTGGTTTTGAATTTTGGCCCCCGTATAAGGAAATGACAAAAGCACAATTCTTAAAAAAATAAAATTAATTTCATATTTAGTGGGGTTCGGAAAATAAAATAAAAACAATTCATGGAAAGAGGGTTTGATGCTCGTCAACTTTGTTTCCTGCTTTGATGATAAAAAGCGTCATGCATATAAAATTATGTTTGATGTTCCAAGGAATAATGATTAGATCGAAATATTCAAAAATGGTGTTTTTGGGAAATTAAAAAAAAATATTTTTTTCAAATGTTTCATCTGTTCACTCACAGTTCTTTACTAACCTGTCAAACTGCTAGGAAGCCTCAAAGGATCTTTCGAAACCCCTCACTTTAGCCAACTCTATATTACATTTTAAAGCTCCTTAAATACAGATTTCCATGATAGACTCGTAAAGGGTTTAAAGGTCTTTCAAAGATCTTCTGGATGTATTTTCAACTTTACTACATCTAAGAATTCTTTATGGGCTTCGAAATTCTATCTGAGCACCTTGAAAACGTCTTAGTAGCTCTTACTAGAATTTAGCGACCTCTATATTACATTATTAATCTCTATCAGTAAGACTCTAGTCATAAGATGTCTCTGATGATCTACTAAGGTATACAGCAACCTTTCATAATTATATTCTACTTCTACAAGTTCTCAGAAATCTCTATCGCCCATGTGGTCCTCCCACAAATATTCACTGGCTTCTCAGAAAATTTTACCGACTTCGGTGTATCGATTGCAAGCCCTTAATCGACCCCAGAGTTTCTTAGTGGACATCAGAGACCTCAATGTGCCAGTTACAACATTTTCAAAGTCTTCATTGTTCCGTATTAATTCTCTGGAGTTCTATCAAAAAATTCGAAATGATTTTCACAGTCTGCCAATTATATTTGCTGACTTCGTAGTAACCTCTGAAGTTTTTAATTACCATTCAGAAGGATTGTAATTATTTCCCATATATCCTCACAGATTTCAGCGTCCTTTAGAAGTACCGACATCTATATATCAATATCATACTTTCTAACGCATTTAATTCACTGATTGAGGTCTCTACAGTACTATTAAACCTTTGAAATGTTGTTGACAACTTTTCAAAGGGGTTTTCTGAAGTATCAAGTGTATTTTTTTCTTTTACGAGTTCTCAGAAGTCTTTATCGACCTCAGTGTCCTTCCAGAAGTCTCCAACGGTTTTTTTAATTGGCTAACGACATCTATTGATCAGTTCCACCATACCTAAGGCCTAGTTGCGTTATAAAATTGTCCAAATAATTTCACTGGCCTCTTTGACGACTTTTGTTTGCCTTACTAGTGTTATTGAAGTTCTCCTTGAAAACTTCAACTACCATCTAAACCTCAAAAGCCTTTAAAATATTCTTCCAAAGCCTTTAAAATATTCTTCCAAAGCCTTTAAAATATTATAAATTGCCATTAACGACCTATATATATCAGATGACTTGTTAGAGGTATTAACGTTCTTTCTGAAGTCTTCAACAGCTTCTCAAAATCATTTAACGACATTTATTGATCAGTTCCGCAATACCTAAGGCCTTGTTGCTTTATAAAATTTTCCAATAATTCACATTTGCAGCGCCCTCTGCATGCCACTTCATTCCTATAATTAGTTCAATATTCTGTGAAGTATTTAATTAACCGATTACCCATGGACCTTCATTGTCATTTTAACTTTTTTACACTTCAGATTTCTTTATCACAACTTCTTCTCCAATACCCATACCGACATCTGAAGCCCAAGTCCACTTCTATACTTAGATAGGAATTTGGAATATCTTTTTGCCAATCGAAAAACAAGCTCAATTACCTTTGCAACACTTTCGTTTGTTCTGCTCCAGGCAACTACAACTGCATCTACCAAGTGAGAATTATTGTCACACCAACCAAAATGACAGGATGAAGAACAAAAAAAAAAAAAAAAACTACCAGGGAAACTTTTCATCGAACAGGAAATTGTTGACATTGCAGGCAACCAGGAATTTGTATGGGAAAAAATGCCACAGTTGTTGTTATGTTAGTTCTCTTTTTCTGCTTCAGTTACCATTTTGTTGTTGTTGTAGCTTTGTTACCATTTTGTTGTTGTTGTAGCTTTCTGGTCATAACAAATGAATGCTTACACTTTTACTTGATGTCCAGAGAAAAAAAAAACACAAATCGCTTAACCTGAACGGATGACAAGAAGGCTTTTTTAAGCATCTTAAAATGAAGTGACGTTAATAAGACTAGTTTTTTAGATAGGCCCCCTCCTGCTGCATTCATTGTCAAAGTTCTGCTTCCCCATTTCCCATGTCCGTTTTTTGTTTGGAATGTGTTGTAACTCTGAGTGGACTATCTCACGCCATCATTTTTACAAGAAATGGTGGCTAGTTTTGCTGCCGGACCACCACCACCACTCGCTGATGGTGGTCAACCGGTCAACTTTGCCAAGTTTTTTTTTTCCCTACAGTCAGCATCATCGGTGCGCGATAATGTAAAGTGAAATTAAACGCTGTGATAAATAGCTAATATGAGTCATAATCTGTTGCCACTAGATGATCTGAGAAAGATTTTTTGAAATGAATTGCTGGATGGCTGTGTGTATGAGAGGTGGCTGGGTGAGAGATGGCTAGGATAAATGACCATGATTAGAATTTAGTAGCACATTTATTATTTTTTTTTTTTTTTGTGAGAGAGTGAAAATTGCAATTTGAAATTTTACTTTGGAGACCAGCAAAAGACTCCTGAGAAGTTCTGGGGGAAGATAAAGATCTCTAATTAAATGTTCATAATAATAAATGAAGAAAAAATCTCATTCGAAGACAGTTGATCTCTGGAAGATTTTTGGAGACATTTGAGAGGTTTGACCGATCAGTAATGACCATTGAGAGTTTTAATAGAGCAGTGAAGATCTTTGATCTACCAGTCAAAAGATGAGGAGTTTTGCAAAATCAGAGAAATCCTGAGAGATTGGTCAGAAAAGTCGGAGTAATTAAGACATCGAGACTAGCAAACATTTCTAAGTAGTCGATGATTTCATCGATTCAGAATGAGAAATTTGAAGTCATTTTACAAAGTGGGCTGAGGTGACAGTCGTTTCAGATGTGAGAATTTGAACGTTTCGGTTTAAAAGCCTCACTGTCGTGGAAACGAAATTTCGGAGAATTTAATAAAGTTGGCAATATTCCGAGGGCCCAGTAGAATTCTCTAAGAGTTCGTTAATGATCTCAAGCTGAGAAGGCCTTGGAGAGGTCATCATTGATATCAAGAAAGATTTCTTAGTAGTTACAGAGGATGAGGATGAGAGGTCATCTTGATGTTAGAAATGGTCCTCGGCAATTCGCTTTAGAAATCGTGTAAGACCTCTAGGTGTATGATAAAGACTTGGAAGACTTTATTAACTTCTAGTAATTTCTCTTATTATATTTTTGTCGGTGGGCTTTATAATATTCTACGTTTCCTTGGAGAGGTGATGAGGAGGTCGCTGATAAGTGAGGGAAGCCTTCAAGAGGTTAGCAAAGGCTTATTGTAGTCCCGAACAAGCATGCAGCATGTTTGACAAATAATGACGTTTTCGAAATTAAATTCTCATGTCGGTAAAATCTCCTCGATGTAAGACCCCTAAATGTATGACAAAGATAACAAGATTCTGATAATAAATTGGGGTGCTGAAGGAACTCCTTGAAGGACAAAAAAGATCTTAAGCCCTTGTTATTCATTCGGGACATTGAGTCCTCTAGGAGATCTCTAAAGGGCTATAGCGGATCAGTCATAGTCTTAGGGAGCTGCATTAGTATGTAGAGGTTGTCGGAGGTCAGCAAACAAATTTTGGAGGACCTGCGAAGACACATGAGATAGCTTCATCTCTCCCGTGAACTATTATGACCTTATTGCATAATATTTTGAGGTTGATAAAGTTTACTTCGGAAGCTGAACGCTATTAGTGGGCCTATGTAAGTTGTTAATATTTTTAGGAAGGTGGTAAATATGGCGGAGACCTCTGCCCAAGCCCAAGATTGTAGAATTTTTTTCAATACAAATTACATTTCCTTCGGATTCTGGAATTCATCAGTAGAACTGAGAAAATGGAAGGAAGGTTAGTTAGGCCTCAGTGGGTAGAAGTTATTTAAATATAGGTCGTTAATCTTTTCTTCTGATGTTAGGAGCTATCAGCGGAACTCCGGGAGTGGTTAACGCTTGCTGAAAAGTTGGTAACGACGGCGGAGAATTTTGAGAAAGTCTCAGAAGTTCGGAATAATTTAAGGACCGCCGCAAACCAATATCCAATTAGGAATGAACTTTACTTCGATAAAGCTGGTTACAGTTTTATAGAGACTCTCAAAGGGTATAAATAGATTAGAAGAGCTTTCGTTGCAGAATTTTGCTAAATACGTTTTGTGTTCTAGGTAAATAGAGACCTTTATGGTAAGTGAGGTAATGAGGTAAAATAATTTATAGGTTACTCGAAACTTTTGAGAAGATGTACTTTCGTCGACCGAGGAGAAATATATCAGACTTTCGAAAAATATGTTAGTCTTCTACATTCCCTGGGGCACTGAACCCCTCTTGCGAACGCCGCAATCTCTCCGCAGCACGTGTCACTGAACCGGAGGCCCTCAAAAACAGTTCAATGTGCTCGAAAATTATTGACAAAATAAAACACACACTCCTATTAAACAATTGATCACAAAAAAAGGTCAAAAGCTGCACCATCAAAGTTCATTGAGATCAGTTCACCTCACCCCTTCCCATATAGATATGTATGTCTGTTCGTATGTGCCAAACAATTAAAAACAGAGCCAGGTATTTTATTTATTTAATTTTTTTGCTGTCGTTGTGGTTGTTGTTGTTTTAATTTGGAGTACCCGTACTTGTTGTATACTTAAAAATGTCAGTTATTTTTTCGCTTCGTTGTTGTTGTTATTTCCCTCTTCGTCTTCTTTTGTTTTTTTTTTCAATATTAAATTATTTCTACCATCTTCTTCAGATGTTCAGCTAACAAAAATGAAGTGACTAACTTAAGAATGATCAGATCTGTAGAGGTTGTAGAAATGTTCTTTTTTTGCCCGGCATATTGGCGACTTTGGCAGCGGTGGCGGCTTTTAAGCGTTTGATGTTCTGTTCTGTTCGGTTCGGTTATTTTGGTTTAAAGCAACAAATGTGCTGGTTTGTTCTCAGGGTAGATTATATATATGTGTGTCTGTGTGTGGAAAATTAAGCTTCGAAAATGTTATGCAGGTTTTTTTTTGTTCGAGTTCCACTCTTTTTGCGTATGATGATGGTTCTGCGTTCTGCATTAATTGTCAATAGTTGTGTGGCAAATTAAAGCCTAACCTCACCGTAGCTAAGTTAATTTTCTGTGTTTGTGTGTGTGTGTGGATTGTTAATTGCTCGAATTACTTCGATATATTATGTTCTACCAGCATGTTCGTAACATTACAACAGAATTTGATCGCGCATACCAAAGAGTAACATTGAATGAATGACAAACTTGGTCCACTTCGGTACACCTTCCCCCCTGAGGTAATTTTTTTAGTGGTCTGGCCACAAACAATTAAAAGTTACACACTTGCCAGAGTTATTAAACAATTTTTGTTGAATTGTTGTTTTTGTTATTGTTGACATTTAACAAATAAACAAACCAACTAATGAACCATCCATCCGACACGGGAATTTTATTTCAAACAATTCATTTAATGATCGCTTAACTTAATTCTCTTCTTTTGGTATTCCGCATTCGATCGTCTCTTTTGGTATATCTTTAGAATGTAAGCTCCACATTAAAAAAAACTGAAATTTTAAGTATTTTAATGCGAATAATAACAAGCCCAGCTGAAATTCCCGGAAGAAGATCGGCAAAATGTAAAAAATATGGCAAACACTTCAAAAAAATTATTCCCATCAATATAATTTATACCACAATTCAACTAAATATAATTAACATTTAATGAAAGTGAAGTGTCAACAATGAAATGAAAAAAAAAAATAAAAATATTTTTTTATATTTATCGATGGACTAAGAGGCCGTATTGAGACTCATACCCAGCTGTTGGAATATATTTTTCGCCTCAGTGACGTTAGTGATCTTATTAGTATTCTTAGCCTGCTGGTTGGGGTTTTTGATGAATCTCACAGACTAAGTTTCACCTTCAATGAACCCTATACAGTTTTATTTGCCTTTAAAGGAATCTATCCTCTAAGTTTCCTTTTTATTTTTTTATATATATCAATCCATACATTTTTGGAGCATATTGAATGTACCGTAAGCTCTTCTTGGACTCTGAGATAAATTATAAATCTCACAAAATTTCCCAACGATCTCTCAGAACTCCTTACCGACCTCTCTGCACCATTTATCGACCACTAGGAACATTTTATCGACCTTCAGATGGCTTTACCGACATTCGGAAGATCAATATTTTTTCTATCACAGGTTTTAACAATCTCCTGGATTCTTTCGTAGAGTTCTAAGGGTTTTTGGGGAGACTATACAACTAATCAGGACTACTTCGATCACTATAAAGATATTGCCGACCTTTTATATGTCTTTACCGACATTCCCGGAATCTCGGAATTCTTTATCGACAACTAGGAAAAGATTACCTGCCATCAGATAGCTTTATCGATATTAGAGATATTAATATTTGTTTCTATCACAGACTTTCCTTCAGAGATTCCTTTAAAGAGTTCTCAGGTTTTTTGTGGGACTATACAACTACTCGGAACTTTAAAACTATTTTTTACCGACCTCTCACAATAGTTTATCGACTCTATAAAATGGTGTTATCGACTTCTGGGATATTACCATGATTCGAGACATCATTATCATTACTATATATCTCTCAGCAATGATGTAACCAGGAGAGGGGTTTAAATGCATTTCACTGCCATCGGAGTAGGCCTCTTAGAAGTATTTACACAAATTTACTGATTTCCGATATCTAGAAACGGACCAGGTGACCTCGTTTTGCTACATACAAACAGGAACTTTAAAATGGCTTAACCGAATTTAACAACAAATTCTCTGAGCCTCTGCTATTCTCCAGAGACTTCTAAAATGATGTCTCTTCGATATTTTTAAGTAAATAAAAATCTGTAGCCTCATGGCAGACATTCTGAATGAAACAAATGTCAGTGGTCTCTTAGAAATCAAACAAATATTTTAATAGGCTTTTACTGACTTTTGAAGGCATCAAATTACCTCATGGTGCCCCTATTGATTTCTAAAGAACTCAATTAATGTTTAAATTGTCTCTATATGCCTTAACTGGTTGCTAGAGACCTTAACTAAAGTCTAGAGACTTAATATAAAACTCTATATTTGATATTTCCAACCACAAATACTCCGGAACTTCTAGGTGAAGATTGACACCCAGTTGGAGACCTAAACTGACCTCTTGCGGTTTCAACTGACTTTTATGGAGCTCAATTAGTATCTAGATGTTTCGATATTTTAGGTCTAGTCTCTTGAAGCTTTTAATGAACTTGAAATTTTATTATCGACAATTTCAACATCTTTGCAACATATGAAATGCCCTTATCGATCATTAGAATACCATTATCGACATCGGAGATATTTTCACCAACTTCTCAGAAGCTTTTATTGAATTCTGTCTGCTTTAACGATTTTTAAATGCCTTTCAGTTAATTTTAGCTAATTGGAGGTTTCAAATGACTTTTATGTAGCTTAAATAGCACCTAGAGGTCTCGCTCTTCTAAGTCTAGCCTTTTGAAGCTTTTAAGGAACTTTGGATGCTATTAACGACAATTTCAACATCTTTGCCGACATTAAATGCCACTATCAACACCGAAGATATTTTTATCAACATCGGTACATTTTTACCGACTTCTAAAAAGCTTTAGAAGAACGTTAAACAATTTAAAGATAATGTTTGAGTTTCGAAAAAGCTTTAACTCTAAGCTTTTTCTCTCATACATCTTTCAAATCATTTTACATATGATGCTTTTGTGTCAAAAAGCTTTTTAAGGGATCATAAATTGTGTTAATAGGCATATGAAGCTTTTGAAGTATTTTCGAAAAACCCATGGATATATGTGAACTTTTGAAGTTTTTAATTTTTTTCTCGTATTATTTCGGAATCTTCTAAGACATCTAACAAACGTGAAAAGCTCTTTAAAGGATCTCGAATTACTTATGTCATGCTCTGGAGCTTTTGAAAGTTTTCAAAAGCTTCTGAAGCTTGCAAAACATCTAACAAACAGAAAGAGTTGTGTAAAGGATGTGAAACTAATTATGTCATATTCTGAAGCTTTTGAAGTTTTCAAAGCTAAAAGAAAACTTCAAACAGTTTCCGATTTTTCGTTTTTGAATGGTTAGAAATCCAAGATTTTTTTGATTTTTTCTCCCATCGATTTTTTTTCTTATCGATTTTTATTTTTTTTTAAATAATTGTTGCTGATTTAAAGACAAAAGCTTAACCAAGATTTGTGTTCCACAATATCAAGTTCAGCTATGTGAACTTTTGTGTACTGCCAGTCAGACACCTATGGAGCTAGCTTAGCCCATTTTAATGACTGTGTGCGCGATTTTTTTTTTTTTTTTTTTGCAAAAATAAATAAAGTTTAAACAAAAATAAAAAACAGCACAAAAAAATAAGTGGGTAATGAAATTAAGAAATGGGTGTAATGAAAATAAAAAATAACAACAAAAAGTACAGAAAATTGAAAACCAAATATGTGTCGACTTGAGAGTATGTACCCTAAGTACACCCCATGGGGAGGAAGATGTGCGCAAAAAAAAAAAAGAAAAAAATGTTGGCAAAATACTTTTGATTAATAATACAGCCAGCAATGTGAAGTACATACTTCTAAAAGAGTATGAAGATGGCATGTGAAGTGGATAGAATAAGAGGGAGGGAGGAAGGAGTTGAGAAAGGGGCAGTAAAAGAATTTTTGCCAAAAAGTTCATTAACTTTTTTTTATGGAGAGTCTCTTAACTTTGCAATGCTGTTTTGTGGGTTAATAAAATTTTTGAGATAAATTAAAATTGTATTGAGGTAATACAGAAGTGGCCAGGTAGTGTCAGATGTTTTTTGTTTATTAATTTAAAATAATGATAATAAAACTTCCCATATGCCAACACATTCAACCCGGAAATACTTAAAAAAATGTAGTTATTTTATTTGTTGTTGTTATTGTCTAATGCACTACATTGCGATCGTTGGTTGGTTAAGGCTGAGGTGTGTCTCTCGATCTCCGGAATTATGAATATCCATAACCGCCAATTTTTTTCTCGTTTTTTTTTTGGTTTGTGTGGTCTGGACTATTGAAACAAAGAATTGTCATTCTCATTTGTGAGTCATGAATGAAAAAAAAGAAAACAACAACAAAACAAATACAAATACAAATGACACCAGCTTTCAAGTCATCCTAGCTATACACTCAAAGAAATGGGTCAGTAAAACACACGTTCACCAATTGCGGGAAAAAATAATTAATTTTAGAAATTTTTTTAATAATTTATAGAATTGAATTTCAATAAAAATTCATATGCCTGGAAGGTGAAAAAACAAACGTTATTTTTTGGCTATAAATTTTTCATAAAATATGGCCCCTTTGGGAAAAGTAAAAGTTTAGGGAATTCAATATATATAATTATTAAAAATAGTTCTAATTCTTTATTAATAATATTTTATTGCTTAAAAATTTAAATTAATGTAATTTAATAGGTATTTAAATCACCATTAAAAATCGAAAAAAAACAGTTCAAATAACTGCCAAAAAATATTCCTATTAAATTATTGTTCTTTGTTTCTGGCCCATAGCAAATTGCTTGATTGCTTACCGACTGACTTCTGTCTGTTATGCCTTCGATTTTTTCTTTGTCTTATTTCTACGTTGTTTCGATTTTTTTTTGGTATGCAAAAATCAATAGAAACGATTAAAATAAAAACACACACAAAATGTTAAAAACAATTAATCAAATAATAAAAAATAAAATACCTCTACTAAATAAAGGTTCATTTCTCATATCGCAAAACAACAAATGGTTGTTTGTGGTTTTTTGGATAAGACCACGAAAAAAAATAAATATTTTTATCTTTCAAAATTTTCAAGATAAGGTCAAATAATTAATCTTATTAGAGAAAAGGTTAAATAGTTTTAAAGAGATATTTTTAATAAAAAAGGTAACTGAAAAAACCCTTCGAAATATTTGTTTTCCAAATGGGGGCAATTTTTTGCTTTAAATTTTCATCTCGGAGACTTGCTGTCAAAAGAAAAAATATTCTACAGAATATTCCATTATAGGTCACCGAACACAAAAAATCGGTACCTATAGTATATATCCCGATAAAATCGGATAGAATTTGGTTACTTTAAAAATAAACGAAGTTTTGGCCTAATCTAATTACTTTTTGGAGTTCATGTCCATTTACCCCTTTAAACTTCGTGATGGACATGAAATGTCAAAGGAAAACATGTTCATCAGAAAATTCCATTATAGGTCTCCGAACACAAAAAATCGGTTGCTATAGAATATATTCCGAAAAAATCGGATACAAATTGGTTATTTAAAAAAGAAACTTATTTTTGGCCTAATTTAATTACCTTTTCGGGTTCATGTCCATTTACCCCTTTACACTTCGTGATAGGCATGAAATGTCAATGGAAAAAATGTTCATCAGAAAATTCCATTATAGGTCTCCGAATACAAAAAATCGGCAGCTATAGCATATATCCCAGAAAAATCCAATACAATTTGGTTATTTTAAAAAGACACTAATTTTTGGTCTAATTTAATTACATTTTCGAGTTCATGTCCATTTACCCTCTCAAACTTCGCGATAGAGATGAAATGTCGGAGTAGAAAATATTCTACAGAAAATTTCATTAGAGGTCCCTGAACAACAGAAATCGGTGGCTATATTCTATAACTAGGAAATATATGGGACAATATGGGTATTTAATATATAAAATAAATCATATTTTAATTTTATATTCCCTTTGAATAATTGGCCTTTTGTCTCTTTATACTTAATATTAGGGGCAAGATGTCAATGGCGAAAATAATCTACAGCAAATTTCATTATAAGCCTTCGACCACGCGAAATCGGTAGATATAGTATATATTCCGAAAAAATCGGAAATAAAAAGGTTACTTTTAAAATAGAGTGATTTTTGGCGTAATGTCATAATTCCTTCAAGTTCATGCCCATTTACCCCTCTAAACTGTCTTACAGGGGTGAGGTGTCAAGGGAAAAAATATTCTACGGACAATGTCGTAATAAGTCTCCGAACAAGATAAATCGGTAGCTATACTATATATACCGGAAATATATCTAAAAATATTGGTATTAAAAATATATACGAATTTTAGGCTTAATTTCCCGTAATTAGGCGAACTGAGGCCTATATGTTTCCTTAAACCCTATTTTAGGGGTGAGGTGTCAACGGAAAAAATATTCTTCATAAAATTTCATTATAAGTCTCCGAATACAAGAAATCGATAGGTGCTATATATATTACGAAAAAATCGGGAACAAATTGTTTACTCAATAAATGAACGAATTTATGGCTTAATTTCACAATCCTCTCGATTTCATGCCCATTCACCCCTCTAAACTACCTTAGAGGGGTGGGGTGTCAAGGCAAAAAATGTTCTTTTGGAAATTTCATTAAAGGTCTCCAAACAACATAAATCGATGGCTAAACTATATATGTCGAAAATATATCTAAAAATATTGGTATTAAAAATATATACGAATTTAAGGCATAATTTCCAGTAATTATGCGAACTGAGGGCTATATATTCCCTTAAACTTAATTTTAGGGGTGAGGTGTCAATGAACAAAATATTCTACAGGAAATTTCATTATAAGTCTCCGAACACAAGAAATCGATAGATGTTATATATATTCCGAAAAAAATCGGGAACAAATTGATTACTTAATAAATGAACGAATTGTGGCTTAATTTCATAAACCTTTCATATCCATGCCCATTTACCCCTTTAAACTCTCTTACGGGGGTAAGGTGTCAAGGGAAAAAACGTTCCTTAGAAAATTTCATTGTGGGTCTCAGAACACAAAAAGTCGATCTATGTAATACAGATGCATGAAAAATAAATAATTTTTGGAGTAGATAATCAAATAATTGTTTTCTACTTATTTTTGGAGGTTTTCGGATGTGAGACCCATTTGTCCCCTAATACTACATTTTAGGGGTCAGGTGCCAATGAGAAAAATATTCTCCACATCATTTTACTATAAGTCTCCTCACACCAGAAATCACTAGAAGTTATCTACATAGTTTTAATATCGCTAACAATTTTAAAACTTTTTTTCTAAAGAAAAATTTATGTTCCTGAATATTTGGAATGCAACATTATTATTCTTAAAACGTTCCGATCTCAATGACATTTTTTCACTTTCTTTATTTCTTTCTTTGAATTCAATTTTCTTATCTCTTTCTTGCAATTAATGTGCGTCCAGCTAGACATTTTACTTTTTACAAACTTTTACTTTTTATTGCTGATCTAAACGAAGCTGATCAATAAGCAAGAAATAACCACAAAAACCCCAATGCAAATATTATTCTGAAACATATGCGAATTTAGGAGAGAGAGGGGGTGGTGATTGAATGGAGGGGGAGGGAGGTAACTCATATGACTTTCATTTGAAAATTTGCATTCCTTTCTCTTCTGAACTAGAGATTTTTTATTTGCAATTCTCAATAGCAGCAACAACAACGCATGATGATTCCAAAGCCCCCGATTATCAATGGATGACTTGCAAATGAAGATGACGCTGATGATGTGTGCCGGAATGGCTGGCTAGCTAAGCTAATAAACAAAATATGTGCCATATCAAATGATACAATAAAAATACAAAAAAAAAAAACAACTACTATTATTGGTCGATCGCACTGCAGAATTTTTAATTACCCGTGTTTTTTGGCACTCTCCTCCTCCGGACAAAAAACAGAAAGGTGTTTCTTTTTGTTTTTCGATGTAGACGACAAAAATGTCGTTTATTGCAAAATAAACTGTTGTTCGAACGCGTTTAAAATTTTTTTGAAGAATTTTTATTTTTTTTGAAGACTTGAAAGTTTAATTCAAGATACGGTTTTTGTACCAATTTAAAATGCTATACAAGCAAATATTGATAAATGTGAGAGCGTAGCAGCAGCAAAGAGCTCTGCTGGAAATGACAATTCGTCAGCGAAAATGTCGCAAAATTTTATATGTGACAGGAATTTGCAAATGCCAACGATAATGGATGTTGTTGTTTTTTTTTATTATTTTGTATTTTATATATTCAGCTTCTTCCCCTCCGCTGAAGCCAAAGAAGAAGCCTCCAATTGATGAAGAATAAAAGCTGATCAATAAAAAAATAATTTCAACAAACAATGAAATATTTTTTTTTTTATTTTTTTAATGAAACGTGCCAAAAAAGGAAATTCCAATGAATTGAATTCGAACGCAAAAATTTAGATCATAACTAGGTAGGTTTTCCAACATTTTTCAGAGGAGGGTTAACTTCGAAGTGTGGCAAAAAACTTCACTCTCTTTTCCGATCTCAAAAGTTTCCCTCTCCACAAAAGTTAATGCCACGAATTTCAATTACATTTTAATGAAATAAAAAAAATAACTGAAAAAACTCTATTCAAGCCAGGGCGACAGACCATTGTTGTCGTAGTGTCGTTGTTTCTTGACACCTTCACCATAAGGTGTCTATCTCCAAAGTTTGATCTTTGCGGGGCTTGCAACAAAGCCAACAAAAAAACAGCCAGTCTACACGTCCATGAAACAAAGTGCATTTTATAGGAATTCTGTTTGGAGAATTGCACATCGTGTGTGGTAGGTAGTTTGCTGAATGCCGACTGATGATTACTCATCTTTGAGGGTTTTTTTCTGTGTTATTATTGTTTCCCAGCAGTTGTGGCTGGCTGCAGACTGAGTTGTCTACCTTCCAGAAACATAGAGTACATTCACATATTATTTTTTGTGCCTTTGGGCTCAAGGAACTAAAAGAGACAATTTTTTTTTTCATTGAGAAAATTTTTTAATTTTGTTAATGATATTTTAAGGTTATGTATTACAGTTAGCGATTTCTGGTTTTCCGAATCTTATAACGAAATTTTGTGGAGAATAATTTTTCCTTTGGTAGCATATCTCTAAAATTAATTTTTAACAACCAAATAGGCATAAATTCGGACAAAGTGGGGAAATTAAACCAAAAAACGAATTTAAGTGAAATACCTAAATTAATGGAAAAATTTGAGGGGTATATATGGTTTCAAATAATTTCTTGTGTTCAGAGGTTTTTAGTAAAATTTAGTGGAAATTTTCTGAAATTTTGGAAATTATAGTGAAATTTTCTGTAGAATATTTTTTCCATTGGCACCTTGCCCCTAAGACGAAGTATAAGGGTATAAATCTGCCCCAATTCGAAAAGGATGAGAAATTAAAAGAAAAAGTCTTTTTTACTTTAAGTATCTAAAATGTTACTGAAATTTTCACGTTATATATTATAGCTACCGATTTTTTGTGTTCGGAGACTTATAGTGAAATTTTCTAGAGAATATTTTTCCCATTGAGACCTGACCCCTAAAATGGAGTATATTGGGGGAAAATGGGCGACAGTTCATAAAATTCGCAAAATTAGCCAGAAAATGATTTTTTTGCTTATATATCAAAACTGATATGGAATTTGCTTGTACATATATTATATATACCGATTTCTGGTATTCAGAGACTTATAATGAAATTTTATGTAGAATATTTTTTCCATTGATAGCTTGCCACAAAAATGTAGTACAGAGGCTCAAATTGGGCGAGAATTCCAATGACATGAATTAAAGTCCAACATTTAATAGTTTTTTAATACCAAAATTGTTGCCTCTATTATTTGGGTATAAATTTTAGCTACCGATTTCTAGTGTTTGGAGACTAATAGCGGAATTTAGTGTAGAATATTTTTTCCATTGACACTTTATTCCTAAAATTATATTCAGGGGGACAAATGGGTAGGAGTTAAAAAATTTTAGCTTTGTAACCCAAAAGAGGCTTTATTTTAAAATATCCGAATTTCTGCCCATATTTCTTGGAGATATATTATAGCTATCGATTTCTTGTGTTCGGAGACTTATATTTAAATTTTCCGCAGAATATATTTTCCATTGATATCTCGGCCCTAAAATTAAGTTGAGAGGCCTAAATGTGCATGGATTAAAAAATGACGTGAAATAAAGGCAAATATCCATACATTTTGTAATACCCAAATTGTTACATATATTTTCGGGCTATATATTATATATACCGATTTTATATATTCAGAGACTTATAGTGAAATTCGATGTAGAATACATTTTCCATTGACACCCAGCTTATACCCTTTAAAATAAGGCCACAAATTGGCCTATATTGCAAACGTTGTAGAATGGACCCAAAAATGATTTTATTTCTTTTAATACCCAAATTGCTGCCTATATTTTCGGAATATATATTACAACTATCGATTTCATGTATTCCGTGACTTATAGTGAAATTCGACGTAGAATATTTTTTGTATTGTCACTTAGACTCTAAAATGATCTATAGAGGGTCAAATGGGCAAAAATTCCAAATGACTTCAAATAATGTCAAAAATTCAAAAATTTTTTTATTGCCCAAATTGTTACCTCTATTTCTTGGGTATATATTTTAGCTACCGATTTCATGTGTCCGGAGAGTAATAGTAAAATTTAGTGTAAAATCTATTTTCCATTTACACCAAACCTCTAAATTTGAGTACAAATGGGTCAAATGGGCATAAATTGCAGAAGGTGTGAATTGAAGTCAAATTTGCTTTTATTTCTTTTAATATCCGAATATCTGACTATATTATCAGGATATATATTATACGTAACGATTTCCTGTGTTGAGAGACCCCTATTGAAATTGTCTGTAGAACATGGTTTCCATTTATACCATGTCCCAAAAGTTTAGTACATAGCGGTAAATGGTCATGTATTCTAAAATGACGGGAATTAAAAGCAATAATTCATTAATTTTTATAATACCCAATTTGTTGTCTATATTTATTCGGTATATATTTTAGCTAGCGATTTCTTGTGTTCGGAAACCTATAGTAGAATTTAGTGTAGAATATTTTTTCCATTGTCATCCAGCCCCTAAAATGGAGTACAGTGGCTCAAAAGGCCATGAATTAAAAAAATTATGCGAAATAAAGGCAAAACATTAATGTATTTTTTAATACCTAATTTGTTTTCTATATATCCCGCATATGTATTACAACTACCGATTTCTTGTGTTCAGGGACCTATAGTGAAATTTTCTGTACAATATTTTTTCCATTGACATCCAGCCTCTAAAATGGAGTACAGTGGGGCAAATGTGCATGAATTACAAAACTATGTGAAATAAAGGCAAAAATTCATGTATTTTTAAAATACCTAATTTGTTTTCTATATATCCCGCAAATGTATTACAACTACCGATTTCTTGTGTTCAGGGACCTATAGTGAAATTTTCTGCAGAACATATTTTCCATTGGTACCCAGCCTCTAAAATGAAATACAGAGGGTCAAATGGTCATATGTTGCAAAAGGTGTGAAATGAAAACCAAAAAAATTATGTTATTTTTCAATACTCGAATTGTTACATATATTGTCAGGGTGTATATTATAATTACCGATTTTTTGGGGTCGGAGACCTATAGTGAAATTTTCTGCAGAACATTTTTTCTATTGATATCCAGCCTCTAAAATGGTGATTTCAGTATTATTTCGGCCTTTTGAGTAACTATGTTCCGATTTATTTGCTATTTTTATGGCATGTTTTTTTAATGGATTTATAATTTTTCTTTAATAAATTTCTTTTCACACTTAATTATTACGAAATTAAAAACAAAAACTTAATTTCCTATATATCTTGTTGTTGTTGTTCCCTATTTTGCACAAACAAAAAAACTCTTAACAAAATATATCTTTCACGCAAATAAACTATAAACAAAACAGTTTATAGTGCTTTTCCGGGCGGCTCCAAGTTTGGGCACCATGAAGAAGAAGATAGAGTCCATGAAAAAAAAAACAAATAAACAAACATTAGGTAATCATTAATATTGTGTTGTTGTTGTTTTTTGTTGATTCCTTTTCCTTAAGTGGTGTTTGGCCGTGCGGGGCTGCTTAAAATGTAAATTTGTTGGTTTCTGTAACAAAAAATTTAATTTTTTGGAATTTGTTGTTGTTTTTTTTTGTGTTTCAATGATACGGCTGAGTAACAACAATGTTGCACATACGAACGCGCCACCACTTCAAGCCAGGAAAAAAAGAAAGACAAAAAATCCAAAAGTGGCTTGAACTAATGCTGGCTGGAGATGATGACGATGAGGATGATGATGACGAGACAATGACTGTCGATGAATGTTTTTTTATTATTCAAGACACACTCATCCATCATCCCGTAGAACCAGGCCGAGCTTGATTTGATGGAATAGCTACCGAAATAAATATAGACACCAACACATGAAAATAAAAGCCCCAGCAATCACATTCCGTTTTTTTTGCTGTTGATCCTCCTGTTGTTGCAACTTCGTTTTGTGGCATTCACTTCAAGACCAAAAAACAAAAAAAAAAAAGAAGTGACCACAAAACGAAAACGTTTTCGTTTCCGAAGTGTTAATAGTGAAAATTTGTGGAGATCTGCCTCCATTGCAAAACAATGCGATTTTTTCATTTGGTTGGCATTGCCTCCACCACCAACACCACCACAGCAACAACTTTTATCATCGGAGCCGACAAATGGCTCCTCTGTTTCTTTTTGGAATTCTTCTTTTTTGATTTTATTTTTTTTTTCATTTTTTCGTTCATTGAAATGCATTCTCAGATTGAGTTTCTGCTGCTTGAACAAAGAATGAAAAAAAATTTGAAGCAAAGAAAAAAACCGAATCCGAAACTAAACACTTGTATTTCCAATGGTTTATGATGTGTTTCTTCTGTTGCCTCGCCATTCTTATATTTTATTTCTTTATACATATGTTTATATGCGCACATATATATGTAGGTATGTATGTCTATGTGTATTTTGTTTAGTCTGAGAATTTTGAATGAATTTTTTTTCATGTATTTTTTTGCCATCATGTTCATCATAGTCACTTCCAGTGTTGAGGGGGTTTTGATTTTCACTTTACGTTATAGAGTTAATAAGTTCTACGTATATGCCCCCATGTGCACCATACAAACATACATATCAGTTTGTCTGTCTGTGATGTTAAAACAAAACTGTTCACATTCCTGAGAATCTGCAGCACAATAATATAATTCCACACAACTTCGCATTTCTTATTTAGCCAGCTGAAAAAAAAAATTCAAAACAAAATCAACTGAACTGCATAAACTATGGGCCGCCTTCAAGATCTCCGCGATTGCTCACTTCGAAACTAAAACTAAAAAATTCTACACCGAACTATCATTCCACCATAGTCCGTTGCCAGAGGTAGCTATGACATTGACTTGTTGGTGGTGTTGGTGGGGGCCAATGTAATGTTTTACATACATGGATGGGGTTTTGATGTGTCGTTGCTCTGCTTTTTTTCCTTTTGCTTGCTTATTTTTTTCCGGACATGGCCGGAACAAAGAAAGACAATGTGATCTTTTGGCTTCTGTCGTGCAAAAATAAAAAATAACGAAGTAAACAGAAAAATAGCAAAAACAACAACAACGCCAGTAGAGGTAGTCGTAGAAAAAATGAATGTCTACCACAAGTTTTTTTTATTCCACGAGAAAATGTAAATTTAGACCTTGTCCGTAGATGGGTCCTTGAAAATAGTTCACGAAGTTCTGTGTTTTTGTTTTTAGATGATTAAAACAAAAAATAAATAAATCAAAAAAGTAAAACAAAATAAAAAACCAAAAATTGTTACCAATATTTTAAGGTTAAATATTGATTCCACCCATTTCCGATACTTGAGGACCTATAGTGAAATTCGATGAGGAATACATTTTCCATTAACACCAAGTCCCGGAAAGGTAGGATTAAGGGTCAAACGGATATACCAAGTAAAGGCTAAGAAATTAAAAACCTCAAAATTTTCATTGGTAATTAATTAATTATTTCTCAAAATTCCAAGGTAAATATAGAAAATAATTTTGTTCGGAAACATAGACGGAAATTTGATGAAGATTATTTTCTCCATTGATACCTAGCCACTAAAATGTATTGTTCTGGGCAAAATTGGAAATTATTCGCAAAAACCATGAATTTGCCCGAAAAATCATTTTCGGTTTAAATTTCCAAAAATTTACCAATATTTCTTTGGTATATATTGCTCCAATCGATTTCTTGTACCTGGAGACCTATAGTGAAATTCGATGAGGAATAATTTTTCCATTGACATCAAGTCTCAAAAATGAAGGGTTAAGGGTCAAATGGTCATCCTTTTGGGAGACTATGTAATTTATTCCAAATAAAATGTATTTTTTAAATACCACAATTATTTCCTAATATACTCGGATATATATTATATATAAAAATGTATGTTGTTCCGAGAATTATGATAAAATTTAATAAGGACTATTTTTTCCATTGACATCTAATCGCTAAACCGTTGACAACTAACCCCTAAACCGGGATATATTGGAAATTATTTTCAGAAATTATAATTTTGACTAAAAAATTGCATTTTGCTTAAATACCCTAATTATTACCAATATTTCTGGGTTATATGTAGTTTCAATCAATTTCTGGTACCTGGAGATCTATAGTAGAATTCGATGAGGAATATTTTTTTCATTGACACCAACCCGCAAAAATTAAGGCTTAAGGGTCAAATACGTATCTTTGGAAAAAGCTGTGAAATTGATTAAAGAAAATACGTTTTTATCGATTGCAACATATTTATGCTCAGAATTTCAGGGTACACATCAGGATTAGAGAATTATTATGTTCGGAAACTTATAATAAAATGTGCTGTAGAAAATTTTCTCCATTGATATTTTGCCCCTAAAATGCAGTATTTTGGGTCAAATGGGCTCCAATTCATCAAAACCACAAACTAATCACAAAACTATATTCTTCTTCTTTATATTCTTCTTTAGATATTACCGATTTTTCACGCACATACATTTTATATACCGATTTCTGGTGTGAGGAGACCCATAGTAAAATTTAGTGGAGAATATTTTTTCTATTAACAACAAACCTCAAAAACTTAGAGGTCAGGAGAAAATGGCCAATAATTTCAAAAAAAAAAAAAACTATTTTAACCAAAACCCTCTATTCATGTTTGAATCCTCAAAATTCGTACCCATATTTCTGAGATAAATATTGCCCTTAGAAAATTCCGATGCTTAGAAGCCCTTAGTGAAATTTGATCAGGAATATTTTTTTCATTGGCACCTCATCTATAAAATGAAGTTGGGAGGGATATATGAACTCCTATTCATAGGAACCACAAAATAAGTCACTAAACTATGTTTTCACTCATATACCCAAATGGTTATTGATTTTTCGGGTGCACATATTATATATTCCGATTTCTGGTGTTCAGACATCTATTGTGAAATTTTCAGCAGAATATTTTTTCCATTGACACCAAACTGCTAAATGTCAAAATAAAGTGAGAAAACGGCAACAAATCGAAAAATCTTGGATTTCTACGCAACAAGTAATATTATTTTTTATATACCCAATGATTGCCGATATTATCAGGATAAATATTATTTATACCAATTTCTTGTGTTCAGAGACCTATAGTGAAATTTTCTCACAAATAATTTTTCCATAGGGGTCAGAACCCTAAATGGCAAAATAAATTGACGAATTTGCATGATTTCGAAAATGTTGCGAAATTAAAAGAGAAAATGCTTTATGTTTTAAATATCAAAATTGCTGCAGTTATATATTGGTCATATATTATATATACCGATTTCTTGTGGTCGGAGACTTATAGTGCAATTTTGTGTAGAATATTTTTGCCATTAACACCAAGTCCCTAAAATAACTTTTGAAGTGCCAAATTACAACCAAATCGAAAATGCTGGGAAATTTAATGCAAATTTATTTAATTTTTTTAATATCAATATTGATACCGATATTTCCGGGATATGTGTTATAGCTACAGATTTTGAATGTTCAGGGGCCTATAGTGGAATTTAGTGAAGATTATTTTTTCCATTGACACCAAGTCCCTAAAACGAGGTTGAAAGGGACAAATTGGGTCTAAATCGGAAAAAATCGATAAACTAATCTAATTGGTTTTAAACCCTTTCCAGTATCTAAATTGCTTCCGATATTTCGTTGTTATATATTATAGCTACCGATTTCTTGTGTTCGGAGATGTATTGCGAAATTTGGTGTAGAATATTTTTTCCATTCACACCAAGTCCCTACAACAAAGTTAGAAGGGACAAATTCGCACCAAATCGAAAATTCTGAGAAATTTAATGTAAATTTGTAGAATTTCTTAAATATCAACATTGCTACCGATATTTCCTGGTTCCATAATATAGCTACCGATTTCTATTGTTCGAAGACTTATAGTGAAATTTTCTAAAGAATATTTTTTTCATTAACAACAAGTCTGTAAAACGAAGTTAGAAGGGACAAATTAGCCCCAAATCGAAAATTCTGTGAAATTGTATTGTAAATTTGTAGAATTTCTTAAATATCAACATTGCTACCGATATTTCCAGGTTACATATTATAGTTACCGATTTCTTGTGTTCGGAGACTTATAGTGAAATTTTCTAAGGAATATTTTTTCCATTAGCAACAAGTACCTAAAATGATGTTGAAATAGACAAATTGGCATTTACTTGAAAAAAGTATAAATTTCATGGAAAAAAATGCTTGATTTAATTTTCGATATTTATAATAATTTTTTTAGAACCAAAAATTATAACTTCGAGTTTTTGTTCTTCAGTGACCTATAGTGAAATTTGATTAAGAATATTTTCTTCCTTATAACTATATACCTAATGTTCCGTTTTGTCGGAGATTTCGGCCTCCCTTGAAAACATCTTTTGAAATAAAACACACTTGGAAAAGAATTCAAACAATTTTTTTTTGAAACAATTTCTTTGTTGTGGTTCTCAATATTAAACTATAGCTACCAATTTTTGTTCTTCCGGGACCTATAGTGAAATTATGTGAAGAATATTTTCTTCCTTATAACCGAATCCCTAATGTTCCGTTTTGTGGGTGATATCAGCATCCTTCGAAAACCCTTTTTATAATTTCGCACACTTGGAAAATAATTCCCACAATTTTTTTTCGAACATTTCCTTTGTTTTAATTCTCTGATATATTTTTGGTGTTCCACATAGTATTAGAATTAATTTATAAAATCTACATTGGCGTAGGTTTCCAGCTTATCACTTGCTATCGAAAAAAGAATTTCTCTTTTTTCCAAAAATTGATTTCTTATTGGCTTTCTTTGATTAGCTAGCCAGTTAGCCGCTTATCTTGTTGTTTATTTATGTAGAAGAAATTCAAAATAAAATAAATTAATTAAATATTTATGAATTTTACCTTTTTTAAATATTCGCAAAAATTAATCCACATCAAGAAGTTAAAGAGAGGTAGCACAACAAAAAAAAAACAGCAACAACAAATTTGACGTTAACACAATTAGCCGGACCGTTGCGGTATATAAATCAAATAAAATAAAATTTCACTTTTTCTTTCTTTCGAATTAATTTTTTTTTTGTTTTGAGATAATTTTTTTGCACACTTTTGAGAAGAAATTTATAAGCCGCAAACAAAAATTGTCTTATAAATTTATTTTTGTTTTGTTTCAAATTTTGCAAAATAATTTTGTTAGCTGTCACTTTTTGTCCAGGTTGATTAATTTTTTTATTGTGTGGCTTTTGTTTGGAGTGAATGTGGGGGTCCAAAACTTTTATTTTCTTGGGTTGTTTGGTTTTTTTGTGCAAAAAATTAATTTGTTATGTTTTAAAAATAATTTGCATAATTTCGTTTAACGATGTAACATTTAACTGTATTTTTATTATGTAGTATTTTATTTTATTTATTTTTTTGTTTTGTTTTTTTTTTTTTTTGGTTATTTATGTTTGTGGTTTCGTGCGATTTTGGCCAAGTTTAAAATGGTGAAAAAATAATTTTATGGCTTTTAACCACAACAAACATTTGTTTATTTTTTATTATTATTTTGTTGTATTTTTTGGTTTGGTTGCAGCACTTTTAGTTTCAGAATTTTCTCGTTACAATTTTTTTTTTGCAATTAAAAAAATTCACAAAATTTTATTTAAGTCCCCATGAAGTTCGTCGTTTCAGTATTTTTTCTTCTTTCGAAACTCAATTCAATTCTTCACATCATTTAAACGACATCAAAATACCAAAATAAACCGCTTTGGCGTTCCCACACAACCTTCCAGCGCGATCACTAAACTAAGACTGAACTGTGTTGCGGATGGTCGCATTGATCCAACAATACCAGTCTGGGTCGTGTGCGAATGGTTGGCTGGCCACAGTCACAGCCAGAGCATTTCGTGTGTGTGAGAGATTGTTTGTACAAAATAAGTGCGATTTCAATACAGGTTTTCATGTTCCCCAATGAAACGTTTTGGAATTGAAATAATTGGCCAAATGCTGCTCTCAGTCACACTCAATCGCTTGTTAACTGTTTCAATTCGGTATTGTTTTTCAAGATAATCACTAAATGAGAATTTCTGTGAGAGTGCATAGGGAAGAGAGAGTGTGTGAGTACGAGGAACATTATGGCATCTATGTGAAACATGTTGTCGTGCAATTAAAATGGGAAGTAGTAATAATAACAACAATGCCCCGCTAATGAATAACAAGTAATGAAACAATTTTTACAACAAATGTTTTTTTTTCTTACGATTTTGTTATTGTATTTATTTTTGTGGGTTTTTTCTCTCGATGATATCAATTGAGTGGCGGCTACGTGGGGTGTAATGGAAGGTGGTCTTTTGAAACAAAAAAAATAATATTTTATTTATTACTCAATTAAAAAACAATGAAAATAAATAAAATAATAATAAATAATTATATAAAAATAATCAAAATATAATCAAATATTTTTAAATGTTTTTTTAATGATGAATTGCAATGTCAAATTCGCATTAAATCAATTTTTTAATATCTAAACTACTTTGGATATTTTCCTGCTTATATATTATAGCTACCGATTTCTGGTGTTCGGAGACATATAGTGAAATTTTGTGTAGAATATTTTTTCCATTGAAATCAAGTCCCTCAATTAAATGTTTAAGGGTCAATTTCGCACCAAATCAAATATTGGCATTTAATGCAAATTTATTGATTTTTTTTTAAACATGCAAATTTGCTACAAATATTTCCGGCTTACATATTATAGCTACCGATTTCTGGTGTTCACAGACATATAGTGAAATTTTGTGTAGAATATTTTTTTCATTCACACTAAGTCCATAAAATTATGTATAACTGGTCAAATCGGCAACAATTCGAAAAAAAGCCAACAATCATGTAATATGGGTAAAAAGCCAACAATCATGTAATATGTTATATATCCAAATTGCTCTCGATATTTCCTGATTATGTATTATAGCTACCGATTTCTGGTGTTCAGAGACATATAGTGAAATTTGGTGTAGATTATTTTTTCCATTAACAGCAAGTTCCTAAAATGCTTATAAATGGTTCAAATTCGCATCAAATCGAAAATTGTGAGACATTTAAAGCACATTTATAGAATTTTTTAAATATGGAAATTGCTACCGATATTTCTGGGTTACATATAATAGCTACCGATTTCTGATTTTCAGAGACTTATAGTGAAATTTTCTAAAGAATATTTTTTCCATAAACACCAAGTCTCTAAAGTAAAGGGAAAATGCCTAAATCACCAATAACTCAAAAGACTAGAAAATAAAGTCAATAATTGCTTAATATTATATTTTAAATATCTAAATGTCTTCAAATATTTCCGGATTCTATATGATAGCTACCGATTTCGTGTGTTCCGAGACTTATAGTGAAATTTGGTGTAGAATATTATTTTCATTGACACCAAGTTCCTAAGGTTAATTTTAAAGGGTCAAACTAGCACCAAATCGATAATTGTGGGGCTTTAAATGCTATTCAATTGAACTTTTTAAATATGCAAATTTGCTACCGATATTTTTGGGTCACATATTATAGCTAACGTTTTGGAGTATTTTGAGACCTATACTAAAATTTTCTTAAGAATATTTTTTTCATTGACACCAAGTCCCTAAAATTAAGAGCAAATGTCCAAATCGCTAACAATTCAAAACCCTAGGAAATAAATCCAACAATTATTTAATATTTTAAATATCCAAATTGCTCCCGATATTTACTGATTATATATTATAGCTACCGATTTTTTGAGTTCAGAGACATATAGTGAAATTTGGTGTAGAATAATTTTTCCATTAACACCAAGTCCCTAAAATGAAGTATAATTGTTCAAATCGGCACAAATTCGAAAGGCTAGGAAATAAAGCCAACAATTATTTAATATTTTAAATATCCTAATTGTTCCCGATATTTCCTGATTATGGCTTATAACTACCTATTTCGAATGTTCGGATACTTATAGTGAAATTTTCTAAAGAATATTTTTTTCATTGACACCAAATCTCTAAAGTGTAGAGGAAATGTCAAAATCGGCAAAAATTCTAAAGACTAGGAAATAAACATAAATAAAATTTTAAATATCTATATGTATTCAGATATTTCCTGATTATGTATAATAGCTACCGATTTCGAATGTTCGGAGGCTTATAGTAAAATTTTCTAAAGAATATTTTTTTCATTGACACCAAGTCCCTAAAGTGAAGGGAAAAAAGCCCAAATCGCCAACAATTCAAAAGGCTAGGAAATAAACCCAAAAATTATTAAATATTTTAAATATTCAAATTGTTCTCGATATTTCCTGATTGTGTATTATAGCTACCTATTTCGAATGTTCGGATACTTATAGTGAAATTTTCTAAAGAATGTGTTTTCCATTGACATCAAGTCCCTAAAGTAAAGGAAAAATGCCCAAATCGCCAACAATTCAAAAGGCTAGGAAATAAAGCCAACAATTATTAAATATTGTAAATATCCAAATTGCTCCCGATATTTCCTGTTTATATATTATAGCCACCGATTTCTTGTGTTCAGAAGCTAATAGTGAAATTTGGTGTAGAATATTTTTTTCATTGACACCAAGTCCCTAAAATGAAGTATAATTGTTCAAATCGGCACAAATTCGAAGGGCTAGGAAATAAAGCCAACAATTATTTAATATTTTATCCTAATTGTTCCCGATATTTCCTAACTATGGCTTATAGCTACCTATTTCGAATGTTCGGATACTTATAGTGAAATTTTCTAAAGAATATGTTTTCCATTGACATCAAGTCCCTAAAGTGAAGGGGAAATGCTCTAATCGGCAAAAATTCAAAAGGCTAGAAAATAAAGCCAAAAATTATTTTTTGTTTTAAATATCCTAATTGCTCCCGATATTTCCTGATTATATATTATGGCTATCGATTTCTGGCATTCAGAGACTTTTAGTGAAATGTTGTGTAGAATATTTTTTCCATTGACACCAAGTTCCTCAACTGAATTTTAAAGGATAAAATTCGCATCAAATCGAAAATTGTGGAGTATTAAATGCAAATTTATTGATTTTTTAAATAAGCAAAGTTGCAACCGATATTTCCGGTTTACATTTTCAAGTTTTCGATTTTGAGTATTTTGAGATCTATAATGAAATTTTCCAAAAAAATATTATTTTCATTAACACCAAGTCCCTAAAACGAAGTTGAGTCGATTTACGCATGTCCGTCCGTCCACGTATTTTTGTGAACAAAGTACAGGTCGCATTTATGATCCGATTTGGATGAAATTTGGCATAGATCACTTATTTGGCCCAAGGACGAACCCTATCGGTTCAGATTTATATATAGCTTCCATATATATTTTCGTTCGATTTAATGTAAATGGTCCACCAAAAACCCTAAATATATCTTTCGATTTACACGAAATTTGGCATAGCGTAATGAATTAAGTTTAGAATGATGTGTGTTAAGTTTCGTGAACATCGGTTCAGATTCAGATATAGCTCCCACATATATTTTCCTCCGATTTAAGGTAAATGGTGCACCAAAGACTCTACGTATCTTTCGATTTGCCAGAAATTTGGCACAGCGTACTGAATTAAGCCTAGAATAATGTGTGCTTAATTTTGTGAAAATCGGCTCAGATTAAGATATAGCTCCCATATATATTTTCGTCCGATTTTATGTAAATGGAGCACCATACTGCCACTATTGGTGCGATTGGGACAAAATTTTACACAGAGTACTGAATTAGGCCTAGATTTATGTATGCCAAGTTTTGTGGAAATCGGTTCAGATTTGGATATAGGTCCCATATATAGTTTCGTCCGATTTTATGTAAATGGGGCACCAAAGAGTCAAAATTAGGACGATTGAGACAACATGTTGCACAGTGTATTGAATTAGGTCTAAACTTATATATCCGTAGTTTCGCTGGAATCGGTTCAGATTTAGTTATAGCTCTCATTTACAGTTTCGTCCGATTTTATGTAAATGGGCCATCAAAGAGTCAAATTTAGGCCGATTGACACAACATTTTGCACAGAGTATTGAATTAGGTCCAAATTTATGTATGCGAAGTTTCGCTGGAATAGGTTCATATTTAGATATAGCTACCATATATAATTTCGTCCGATTTTATGTAAATGGAACACCATACTGCCACTATTGGTCCGATTGGGACAAAATTTTGCACAGAGTACTGAATTAGCTCCAGATTGATGTATGCGAAGTTTTCTTTGAATCGGTTCAGATTTAGATATAGCTCCCATATGAAGTTTTCAATTCAATTTTTCATAAATTTCCGATTGGTATGTATATGGGTTATTTTAATTTAGTTCAAATATCTATGTCTAATTTCTTCCGATTCCATTTCAGAGGCCCTCCAAAGATGCTATGTCTATTCTATGAAAAGTATATTGTACATATGAGCATCTCTTGTATGTACCCGACGTCCGACTTTACTACTTGTCAATTTTTGTTTTGTACAAATAAAAATGTGTTGATCTTACCAATAATTTATAATAACAATATTACCTGTAAAAAAGAAGAAGAAGAAATATATTAGTATTTTTTTATAACAATTTTTTATAACAAAAATATCAATTAATTGAAAAAAAAATATTTAATTATAAGTATATTTTAATAATTTAACATGTCCTAAATTTCCCTTCAATCCAATTGATTTGCCGTTTCATTTCCACACCATTCCTCCCGAATTTGTTTCGTTACAAGGAAATTAAGTAATTATCTGCCAATATTGTTCTGCCGTGTGTGTGTGTGTGCGGAAGTATCTGCTGTGCACTCCATCCATTCCATTAAATGGCCATAATATAACGTTTCATTCCACAACGTTCCCTCCGCCTTAATTAATATGTGTGCACAAAAAACAAGCCGATAATCGAAATGATGATTTCCATCATTATCGGGGTTCTTTCAAAAAAAAAAAAAAAAAAAAAATCTCGTCATATTTATTTTAATATTATCTCGCCGATTGGTTGTTGTTGTCGATGGATTTCCTTTTTGTAGTATTATTGTGTTTTTGGACTTTGAAGTACCCTCTTAACAAAAAGTTTTTTTGTTTACATTCTCTGTTAACCAGATGTAAACAACGATGTTGTTGTTGTTGCGGCATAGCACACACATACGCACCTTAGAATTTCCCCGGTGTCGCATTTTTTTTGAAAAAGAAAGACAAAAATATGACAATAAGAAATTGTTGTCGTTGTTGTTGGTGTCATATTCGATGTAGTCTGTAGGCCTCTTGCATACCCATCCCAACAGCCAGTTAGCCAGCCATTCAGAGTTAACCATTCCCTTGGTGTTGTTGTTGTACCATGGCTGGCTGTCTGGGCTGACTTATTATGCTTCACAAAGCCTAGTGATGGCTATTAATCTAAAAATATGGCTAAAATATGGGAATTGGTGGGAATTTTTTGTTATCCACTTCTTCTTCTTCTTCGTGTGCTCGCCAAAGGTAATGTAATAACTTGTGCCCGTTCGCTCGCACGCTGGTGTGACGAAAAAAAGGTCGTCTTGATGGTTCGCATGCTCCATGTGTTTACATATGTGGTTGATGTTGTTGTTGTTTTTGGTTGGTTGTCGTTGTTGTTGCTTGTCATTGTTGACAATTTTTATCATTTTTATGAGGTGTTTTTATGATTATCGTTAGGAAATTATGTTAATTAATATGCATATATGCAATAAACAAAAGGCGAACACACACACACAGACACATACACACACCCTTCACACGCACATACATTTATTTCACACAATTCCCATTAAATATGGATAAATTTGATTAAACAATATTTATGTGGAAAATAATCTATATCAAACACTTGATATTACACAAAAAAAAAAGAAAAAAAAAAATGGTTTCAGTGGAAAAAAGGTTACAAAAATTTAATTGCATGAGTGTGTGCGTGAGGGTTTGTGTGTGTGAGAAAAAAAATAGCACATAAAATTAAGTGCTATATTTATATGATTTATGAAATTGCTATTTTTTATAAATGATTATATTTATAATTAATTGATTATTTTGATGAATTTCGTTGACGCTTTTTTTGTGGTGGGTAATTAATGAGGTGCTAAATAGTTGGCGAATATTGGCTGGATGTGTTATGGTAAATATATATGTTAAAGGTCATTAGCATAGGAGTGTGAATTTATAAATGTAAAAAAAAAACAAAACATTTAGTGCAATGAACTTTTGTAAAAACCGAAGGAGGTTATTTTTGGAGGGCTTTAAAAATAATGATCAAATTGCAGTAAAATTTGGTTTTAGAGGGAAAGTGTCAATGGAAAAAATATTCTCCAGAAAATTTCACTATAAGTGAAGGAAAACAATAAATCGGTAGATATAATAGATATAGTAGAAAAATTGGTAAACATTTTGTTTAGAAAAATGTTTAAATAATTTTGGGTCATTTTGGTAGTTTTGGAAAAAATCGACCAATTTTTGATTTTTTCGGGTACTGTCAATGACAAAAATTTTCATCATCAAATTCCACTATGGAAGGCTGAACACAAGACATGGGAAAATATAGTATATATCCCAGAAAAATCTGTACAAACTTCCGTTTGATAAAAAATCTACGTAATTGGGGTAATTTTGAAAATGGCGGTCAAATTGGACGAATTTTTGATTTTTTAAAGATACTATCAATAGAAAACATATTCTCCAGAAAATTTCACTAGAGGTCAATGAACTCATGATATAGGTAAATGTTATATATAACCCGGATAATGGTAATAATTTTTGATTTAAAAAATTTTAAATAATTTTGGATCATTTTGGTAATATTGGCCAAATTCGACCAATTTTTGATTTTTTGGGTTGCTGCCAATGAGAAAAATATACCTCAGCAAATTTCGATATAAACACAAGAAATCGGTATATATAGCATATATCCCTGAAAAATCTGTACCAAGTTTGTTTTGACAGAAAATTTACGTAATTGTGGTCATTTTGGATATGTTAGTAAAATTGGTCGAATTTTTGTTTTTTTAGGGATACTGTCAATGGAAAAAATATTCTCCAGAAAATTTCACTAGGGGTCACTGAACACAAAAAATCGGTAGATGTAATAGATATCGAGGAAAAAATTGTAAAAATTTTGTTTAGAAAGATGTTTAAATAATTTTGGGTCATTTTGCTAATGTTTGCAAAAATTCAACCAATTTTTGATTTTTTGGAATTACTGTCAAGAGAAAAAATTTTCCCCATTAAATTTCACTATGGGTCGCTGAACACAAGAAATCGGTATATATAGCATATATCCCAGAAATATCTCTACAAAATTTGGTTTCATACATAATTTATGTAATTGTAGCCATTTTGGGAATGTAATTGAAATTGGTCGAATTTTTGATTTTTTGAGGATATTGTCCATGGAAAAAATATTCTCCAGAAAATTTCACTATGGGTCACGGAACACAAGAAATCGGTAGATGTAACATATATTGCGGAAAAATTGTTAACAATTTTGTTTACAAAAATGTTTAAATAATGGATCTTTTGGGTCTTTTTGGTAATGTTGCCAAAATTCGACCAATTTTTAATTTTTTGGTAGTACTGTCAACGGAAAAAATATTATTCATCAAATTCCACTATGGGTCGCTGGATACAAGAAATCGGTACATGTAACCTCCATTCCGTAAAAATCAGTAACAATTTTGGTTAAAGAACATTTTTAGTAAATTTGGGTCATTTTAGAAATGTGGGCAAAGTTAGACCAATTTTTGGGTTTTTTGGACATACGATCAATGGGAAAAATATTCATCATCAGATTTTACTAGGGGTCACGGAACACAAGAAATCGGTAGTAGAAATATTTATGCAAGAAAAATCTGTAACAATTTTGGCCAAAGTAAAGTTTTAATTAATTTTGGGCTATTTTGGTAATGTTGTTGAAATTCGACCAATTTTTTTTTATTTTTTGGGCCTACTGTAAATGAGAAAAATATTCCTCAGCATATTCTGCTATGGGCTGCTGAACACAAGAAATCGTTGGAAATAATATATATCCCGAAAAAATCCTTAAAAATTTTGATTAATGAAAAAATAATTTAATTAAGGCCATTTTGAGAATGTTGGCAAAAATTCGACCAATTTTTATTTTTTCGAGGTTACAGTCAATGGGAAAAATATTTTTGGGTAACTGTCAATGTCAAAATTGTCTATATCAGATATCACTATGGGTCACCGAACACAACAAATCGTTAGACATTATATATGGCCCGGAATATCGGAAATAATTTTGGTAGAAGGAACATTTTTTAATAATTTTGGTCATTTTGGAAATATTGATCAAATTCGACCAATTTTTGAATTTCCGGTAGTGTTGGCAATGGGAGAAATATTCTTCAAAAAAATTCCACTATAGGTCTACGAACGCAAAAGATCGGTTGATGTAATCTATATAGCGGAAAAATAGTTAAAAAGTTTACAGACATTTTTAAATAATTCCGGGCCATTTTGGTTTTATTGGTGAAATTCGACCAATTTTTTATTTTATGAGGATACTGTCCAAGGGAAAATTCTTTATAAACTTCTGCTATAGATCTCCCAATACGATTAATCAGTATATGTTTCGGAAAAATCAATATATGTCCCGAAAAAATCGGGTTCAACCATAATTCTAGTCAATTTGGGTCATATTTGGAATGGTGGCCATATACGGCCAAATTTTGATTTTTTTCGGGGTAATTGTCAATGGAAAAAATATACTTTATCAAATTACAATATGGGTCAGCGAACACAAAAAATCGATAGGAAGGATATATATCCCGAAAAAATCGGTAAAAAGATTGACATAGCAAAAATGAAAAAAAAATCTACTTAATTATGATAATTTTGAGAATGTTGATCAAACATGACCAATTTTTGGTTTTTTGGGAATACTGTCAAGGTTAAAAATATTCCTCATCAAATTCCACTATGGGTCGCTGAACAAAAGAAATCTTTAGATTTTATATATATCCCAGAAAAATTGGTTTAAATATTGATTTAATAAACATTTTAGTTAAATATGAACACTTTTGGAAATGTTGGCGAAATTCAAGCAATTTGTTGGTTTTTCGACCAATTTTTGGTTTTTTGGAGTAAATGTCAAGAGGTGAAATATTCTTCATAAAATTCCACTATGGGTCGCTAAACGAAAGAAATCGATAGGTTTCATATTTATCCCGAAAAAATGTGTACCATGTTTGATGTATCAAAAATTCGACAAAAAATATGATCATTTTGGAAATGTTGGTTAAATTCGACCAATTTTTGGTTTTTTGGAACTACTGTTAATGGACAAATTATACTGCATAAAATTTCACTATGGGTCTCCGAATACAAGAAATCGCTAGCTATAATATATACAAAAGGAAAATTAATAGATATATTAGGTAAAAAAAAGTATGTGGGTTAATTTCGGGTTATTTAGAAAATAGTCCCAAAATTCGACCAATTTATATATTTTTTGGAATAATTTCAAAGGAGGAAATATTCTACATAAAATTTCATTATAGGTCACCGATCACAAGAAATCGGTTGCTATAATATTTATCGTGAAAATCAGAATGTATACTGTCTATACAAAATTATATGGGTTTTGGGTAAATTTCAGGGATTTTTTCGAATTGGAGCCAAATATCCCAATAACAATTCACTTTAAAGAGTAGGTGTCAATGGAAAAAATTTTCTCCATAAAATTTCACTATAGGTCACCGAACACAAGTAATCTGTAGATGTACAATATATTCGGAAAAAATTAATAAAAATATTGGTTAACCAAAAAAACTGCTTTAATATGGGTATTTTTTTTTTAAATGCCCACAAATTGGTCCAATACTAAACTTTAGGGGAAAAGTGTCAATGAAAACTATTTTCTCCGCCTAATTTCACTGCAGGTCACCGAACACAAGAAATCTCTACATATAATACATATCCGAGAAACTTCGATTCCCATATAAGATATAAACAATAATATAACAAAATAGTACTATTTTTGACTTTTGGTCATAAAAGTGGCCATATTGGACTAAAAATTTACTTTTGTGGAAAATTGTCAGAGAACGAAATGTTCTCCATCAAATTTCACTATAGGTCACCGAACACGAGAAATCTGTAGATATACATACATACATACATAAATTCGATATCAAAATCGGATATAAAAAATTTTTTAATATATTTGAGACTTTTTAATTATATTGTCTAAATTGGTCGAAATTTTCACTTTAGGTGAAAAGTGACAACGGAAGAAATATTCGCCACTAAATTTCACTATAGGTCACCGTATACAAGAAATCTCTAGATATTATATATACCCCGAAAAAAATCATTAAACATTTACGATATTCAACAAATTGGGTTATTTTGGGCTTTTTTGGTAACAGTGACCCAATTCGGCCAAAACATAATTTTTGGTAGAATATGTCAATGAAAAATTTGTTCTACACAAAATTTCACCCGGGGTCACCGAACACGTGAAATCTTTAGATATAATCTATATAAGAACATTCAATATAAATATAAAACAAATTGGCATTTTTTTGGACTTTTAATTATAGTGCCCAAATTGGTCGAAAACTTAACTTTTGGGGAAAAGTGACAAGGGAAGAAATATTCTTCATTAAATTTTACTATAGGCCACCGACTACAAGATATCTCTAGATATTATATATACCCGGAAAAAATCATTAAACATTTTGGTTATTCCAAAATTGGGCTTTTTTTGGTAATAGTGGTCCAATTGGACTAAAACTTAATTTTTGGTAAAAGATGTCAATGAAAAATTTGTTCTACAGAAATCTTTATATATATTATTTACCATCAAAATATCAGTTACAAATTGTAGCTTGTTTTCAATTTTTAACAACTTTTCAATAAAAATGATGATTTATTATTGTGCTAAAAAAACTTACATGCTGTTTAACTGTAATTGTTTAAACAATATGTGTTGATTGTTAACAAAAAAGTAGAACGCCTGCTGTTCTTTTCAGTCAAATTTAATTTAAGAAATTATGGTTTAAATTTCAATACAGTTTTGTTTACATGAATGAAGAAAATCAATTATTTTTTTAGGGTTACCTTGAAACTTTCACTTTAAGCTTAATGAGATCCCTCATATATATATTCTAAAAGGGTATTTATTAAAATTAAAAACAACAATATTGAGTACTGATTTCGGGTCTTCCCAAAAAAAAAAGAACAGAAAATCTCTTCAACTAAAAAAGCCACCCATGGCGATGTTTTTCCCTTCCTCTTGGTGGTCGAAGAGGAAAGAGAGTCTTTTCTTTGTTTTTATTGTAAATCATTTAAAAATGAAAATGTCAATATCAATATATGTTTTTTCCATTCCCATTTTATTTTCTTAATTTCCTAGAACATGAAAAACGCATTCATTTAAATCATTATTGTCCAAACCCTTGAAGAATAACGTCAATATGGTGATAGTTGGTCGGCAAAGTTCTGAGTGGAAAAAAATTGAAAAAAAAACAACATTTTTTACAAGTCAACAATATAAACAAATAGCAAAAAACAACAACAACAGCCAACACTTTGATCGTCAACACTTTCTCATTCATGAAGATGCGAATGAAATGATATGCATAAACAATTTAATTGCTATTAATAAAAATTAATAAAAAAATACACACACAGACTGGTGGAACACCCCACCATTTAAGTGCGACACTGGAGTACAAAGCCGACAATCGCAATCGTGAAATCAAAACAAGTCACTAAAGTGACAATTGAAGGCAAGTGATGAAATTAATTTAAACAATTTCAACAAAACAAAGAAGACAAAAAATAACGTTGAATAGTAAGAAGGATGGGAGGAGGTAGGGAGGGGCGTAGGTTATTGGAAAGGAAAAATAAATATTAGACAAAAAACGTAGTGTTTTCAAATGGTGGCAAATTGAGGGGTAATACTGAACTTTAGAGAGGGGGTGTCAATGGAAAAAGTATTCACCATCGAATTCTACTATAGGTCGGCGAATATGAGAAATCAGTAGCTGTAATACATATCGGGGAAATAATTAATCTAAATTGGGGATAAAGAAAGAAATTGGGTATTTTTGGGAGTTTTTGAAAAAAGCGGGCTAAAAATTCATTTTAGGGGAAAAGTGTGAATGGAAAACATATTCTCCATCGAATTACACTATAGATTCTCGAATAAAAGTAAACTGTAGCTTTAATAAATATCGGCAGAAAATTTAATGACATTTTGGGTAAACAAAAAAAATGGTCTTAATTTGGGTATTTTTGGGAATTCTTGCCAAATTTGATCAATTCATCATTTTAGGAGGAAAGTGTTAGTGAGAAAAATATTCTCCATCGAATTTCACTATAGGTTGTCGAATAAAAGTAAACTGTAGCTATAATAAATATCGGCGAAAAATTTAATGACATTTTGGGTAAACAAAAAAATGGTCCTAATTTGGGTATTTTTCGGAATCATTGTCAAATTGGGCCAAAACATCAATTTAGGGAAAAAGTGCCAATGCAAAACATATTCCCCACAAAATTTCACTATAGGTCCCCGAACAAGAGAAATCAGTAGCTCTATAATACATCGGGAAAAATTAATAACAATTTTGGGTAAACGAAAAAACTGGGTTAAATTTGGTATTTTTGGGAATTATAGCCAAATTTGACCAAAACATCAATTTAGGAGAAAAGTACCAAAGAAAATAATATTCTCCATAATATTTCACTGTAGGCCGCCGAGCAAAAGAAATCTGTAGCTGTAACATATATCCGGGAAAAATTAACAAAAATTTTGGATAAAAAAAGAATGTGGTAAATTGAGTATTTTTGGAAAATATTGTCAAATTGCACCAATACTTCAATATAGGGGGAAAGTGGCAATGGAAAAAATATTCTCCATCGTATTTCACTATAGGTCACTTAACAAGAGAAATCTGTAGCTATAGTATATTCCGAAGAAAAATTAATAGCAATTATGGGTAAACAAAAAAATTTCTTATTTTGGGCATTTTGGGATAAATTGGGCATTTCTGGAAAAAATACGAAATTTTACTAATTCTCCATTCTATGGGGAAAGTATTAATGGAAAAAATATTCTCCATCGAATTTCACTATAGGTCATCGAACCAGAGAAATCTGTAGCAGTAATACACATCGAAGAAAAATCAAAAAAGTCTTTTTTTGGACATTTTTGGAAATTGTTCTAAAATTAGCACAACATTTCATTTGAGGGGGAAAGTGCTAAAGAAAATAATATTCTCCATCGAATTTTACTATAGGTCACCGAACAAGAGAAATCTGTAGCTCTAACATATAACCGGAAACAATTGATACCTATTTTGGGTAAACAAAAAACATGGTTAAAATGGGTATTATTGGGAATTATTGCCAAATTGGTCGAATGCTTCAATTTAGGGGGAAAGTATCAATGGAAAATATATTCTCTATCGAATTTTACTATAGGTCACCGAAAAAGAGAAATCTGTAGCTCTAACATACATCGGGGGAAAATTAATAACAATTTTGGGTAAACAAAAAAACTGGGATAAATTGGGTATTTCTGGAAAATATTGCCAAATTGTACCAATACTTCAATTTATGGGGAAAGTGGCAATGGAAAAAATATTCTCCATCAAATTTCTCTATAGGTCACCGAACAAGAGAAATCTGTAGCTGTAATATATATCCGGAAAAAAATTAATAACAATATTGGCCAAAAAACTGGGACAAATTGGGTATTTTTGGAAATAATTGCTAAATTGATCGAATGCTTCAATTTAGGGGGAAGTATGAATGGAAAATATATTCTCTATCGAATTTCGCTATGGGTCACCGAACATGAGAAATCTGTAGCTGTAATATATATCGGGGGAAAATCAATAACAATTTTGGGGTAAACATACAATTTTTGGGTATTTTTAGGTAATTAGAGTATTTATGGAAATTACTGCCGAATTGGTCGATTTCTTTACTTTAGGGGGAAAATATCAATGGACGAAATATTCTCCATAAAATTTCACTTTAGATTACCGACTATAATAAACACATATACATTATATATATCCGGGAAAAGGGTATAAGAATTTATAATAAACCAAGAAATTGGAATAATTTGGGTCATTTTGGAAATTGTTTGCATATTCGACCAATTTTTCAATTTTTTGCAAAATTGTCAAAGAAGAAAATATTCTATGGAAAATTTCACTATGTGTTATCGAATACCAAAAATCGGTAGAAGAAATATACATCATGGGAAAATCCGAACCAATTCCGTCTATATAAAATAACACTGAATTTTGGGTTAATTTCATGTACTTTCCGAATTTTGTGGCAATTTTACCAGTAATATTCAACATTAGCGGATTAGTGTCAATGGAAGAAATGTTCTCCATAAAATTTCACTATAGGTCATCGAACACCAAATATCTATAGCTATTATATATATCCCAGAAAAAAAAAACAATACCAATATTAGAAATAATAATTAAAGGGTACTTTTGGTCATTTTGGAAATTGTCAGCAAATTCGACCAATTTTTAATTTTTTGGGAAATTTGTTAAAGGAGAAAATATTCAAGGGAAAATATTACTATGGGTCGACGAATACAAAATAACGGTAGATCTAATATATATCATGGAAAAATCGCTAGGAATATTACCTATATAAAATAATAAGATTTATTGCTTTATTTTCATGTATTTTCGGAATTAGTACCAATTTGACCAGTAATGCCCCATTTTAGATAGGAGATGTCGATGGAAAAAATATTCTCTATCAAATTTCACTACAGGCCTCAGAACACATGAAATATTTAGCTATTATATAGATCCAAGAAAAAGCTATACCAAATTTGAATAAACCATAAAATTGGCAAGATATTAGTCGTTTTGGAAATTGTCACAAAATTCGATCCATTTCTAATTTTTTTGGGAAAAATGTCAAAGGCAAAAATATTCTAAAGAAAATTTCTCTAAGGGTCGCCGAATACAAAAAATCGGTTGAATAAATATAATAGAAAAATCGTATAATAGGAAAAAAGTAAATAAACATTTTATATAAACCTAAAATAGAGGCAATGTGAGTATTTTTGGAAATTGAGGCCCAATTTGACCAAAACATCACTTTTTCGAAAAAGTGTCAAGGTCAAAAATATTCTCCACCAAATTTCACTATATGTCACCGAACACAAGAAATCGATAGCGATAATATATATAGTGGAAAAATTAGTAAACATTTTTTATAAATACAAAAAATATTTTTTATTTAGCCTAGAAATAGCCAGCTACTCTCACCCACAAAAGATCTCCAAAACGACCACAAAACAATATCTTTAAGAATAACCTTTAACCTTGCAGCTGACTTAGCATTCATTCAAAATTTTTCTGGTGGTTAACAACTTCTATTGGAAGCAACAACAACAGCGAGCATAACAAAAATGTGCGGCCATTAAATTGCTCATCAAGCAACTGTTTGCCTATTTGTAAATGGTACCACCAAGCTGCTGGTGTGCTGAGGTCAGAGGAACTGCATACCACCATAAAAAACCAACAAAATTAAAAACAACAACAAAATTATCATAAAAGCCCTATAAATTAAATTTAAAGTCAAGGAAACCCGTTTAACCCAAACCCCAAAATAAAAAAAATTTAAGCCACCAAAAAATAAGCTAAGCAAAAAATGCACCGTGACGTTTGGTAGTGACGTCAATCAAATAACTAAAAAATAACAACAACAAAAATTTTTTATAAATTTTATTACCATAAAACTTCGTTTCGGACTTGCATACCTTAAATATTTTTAAGAGATATTGGCAACATATGTTAGCCCCATCTAGTATCTGAAAATTGCCCGTCAAAACGAAACCCTTTTTTGTGTCCCTGATTACTCCATCTTTGTTGCACATCTTTGCTTTGGAGGACTTTTCTATGCCAAGCTGACCTTAAAAATGGGACCTATAAAAGAAATTCAGACAACAACTAACTTCTTGGCAACAACAATGACAAAATAATTTGTGAAGAAATTTCCCTCTCTCTGTCTATTTTAATTTTCCCTTGTTAGTGTTGGCATTTGGAAAAATAATGGTCACGATTTTCAAAGAATCTGTTTTTCTTCTGGGCCAAAAAGGGGACGCGGGGAGGGTCAGGATTGTTTTTTTTTCTTTAAAACTATGATTCCTAAATGAAGTGGATGAAGAGAAACAAGGTCATGTACCTACATTTCTAATCAGAAAATATTTTCTCTTTATTATGCTGTCAATCATTAATGAGAGAGGGAGAGAGGGAGATGGGACATAGAGGAGGAGAGCGTTAAGGAAAACGACGAGATACAAAAAGGGAATTTTCTATACAAAATTTCGAATGGATTTTCTAGAAAAAAAAAATATTTGATAAATTATTGATAATATTTTCTATAGAAAAATTCTCGTTAATACGATATGAATTTTCTATAGAAAACAGTTCCAATTTTTATATTGAAAAAAAAACTGAGGTCCCCTCAAATTGTTTCTATAGCAAAAAAACCGAAGCCTCCTCGAATTTTTTTCTATAGAAAAACATCTGAGGTTCCCTCAATTTTTTTTTCTATAGAAAAACATCTGAGGTTCCCTCAAATTTGTTTATATAGAAAAACAGCTGAGATTCCCTCAAATTTTTTTCTATAGAAAAACAATTGAGGTTCCCTCAAATTTTTTTCTATAGAAAAACAATTGAGGTTCCCTCAAATTTTTTTCTATAGAAAAACAATTGAGGTTCCCTCAAATTTTTTTCTATAGAAAAACAATTGAGGTTCCCTCAAATTTTTTTCTATAGAAAAACAATTGAGGTTCCCTCAAATTTTTTTCTATAGAAAAACAATTGAGGTTCCCTCAAATTTTTTTCTATAGAAAAACAATTGAGGTTCCCTCAAATTTTTTTCTATAGAAAAACAATTGAGGTTCCCTCAAATTTTTTTCTATAGAAAAACAATTGAGGTTCCCTCAAATTTTTTTCTATAGAAAAACAATTGAGGTTCCCTCAAATTTTTTTCTATAGAAAAACAATTGAGGTTCCCTCAAATTGTTTTCTATAGAAAAACAATTGAGGTTCCCTCAAATTGTTTTCTATAGAAAAACAATTGAGGTTCCCTCAAATTTTTTTCTATAGAAAAACAGCTGAGGTCCCCTCAATTTTTTTTATAAAAATATTTTTTTCTTGGGCCTTCATTTGTCCAGCTCTGCGGAATTTTCGGTTTAGTTTTTTTCAGTTATTTTTTGGGAATTCCGGAAATAAATATTTTCCATGTCGGATGGAAATTCCGCACACAAAAATTATAACAATTTTGCCATACCTTCCTATGTAACTGGCGAACAATGTTGGGCTATTTTTATTTTGCTGTGTTATCGAACAAGGAACCCCCAAAACCCAACAACTGGCCAACCAAATTTTTTTGTTGTTGGAATATTTTTAATGTCTTAATTTGTTGTTGTTGTTGTGGTAGCTGTTTTTTTACAAATTAAAAATTAATCACATTAATAGCGAAAAAATAAGGTAATAATTTCCACACACAATGCTGCAAACCACCATCACCATACCCCTCCACATCTCTCCAACTCTACTTAGACCCGATTCGACTCTGCCCTGCACCAATATTGCACACGATTTAAATAAACAAAGAAATTGGGGAAAAAATATGGCAACAAAAAAAGTTTCAAATAAACAAAGATTGATTGAAATATATAGTGAATAAATATATGTGGAAGTGTATTACAACAACATGACCAACAACAACAACAACAACAACAAAAAATCCAAAATAAATAAACCCCTCAACAAATATTACAATGAATCGAACCGAAGAAAAAAAAAATACTTCCAAGACTTTACAGAAAATCCAAAATCCAGAGGAGCCAAATGAGTGACGACGACTGACTGACGACTACTTTACAACAAATACTCAACACCCTCTCTCCTGTACCCCGCACCCTATTATACCCTACTCCACTAAACTATGGCGGTGGTGGCTGCCTGGCCATTTGGTATGGCTGGCTAACTGACTATCATTTTTTTGTTTTTTTTTGCGTGGGTTGTTATTAGAGATGGATGGTTGGTTGGTCGGGCGAACCATTGCAATCAGAGTTGTATTTCTGTTGTTATTTCATAAGTTTAACACAACGCTCACACTCTTTTTGTTGTTGTAACAGAAGTGATTTGATGTTCGCTGTTGTTGTTGATTTTTTCGCTGACTTGCTGGCGACTCTGAGATGCGATGCTGCTGCGACTGCCAGCCTGCCGCTGATTTAAATGAAAGTGAAATTATGCATTTCAAAAAAGAAATTATCGCTTTATCACGATCCGCAGCAGCCGCAGCTTCTCCAGCACACAAATAGACAGACAGCCTTGTCTACAGCTCCTCACCAAATGATGATGACGATCATCGTCATCATCATGTGCCATGTTGGATGTGATGACCTACCCTCACCCTCCTCCCACCCCCATCACAAAATGTGTAATGAAACTGTCTTAAAGCATTTGAAATGTGCAACAAAAACAACAACAACAATATAAAAAAACAAATTGAAGTGATGCGGCTACTTTTCTTTATAAGCAAAAAAACCAACAACAACAATAGCAACAACATAATAGCCAGCTGTTGTTACAAATACCAGTATCTTCTCCGCAAACAAAAAATAGTTTTTTTTTCAATTTTTTTGCTCCTCTTTTCTTTGTGGACTATCTTCGAAACTTTGAATTTCGTAATTATGCAATTTTTGTTAACACGACTTTCAATCAGAGCAAACATTTGTTACAAAATTTCTCATATTGCGGCAGAGGAGTTTTTTTTTTATTAGCAGGGTATGGCAGCGATGTAAAAAAAATAACAACAACAAAAAATATAAAAAATCGGATTTTTTTAATTTAAAAAAATTCTGGGCCACAATTTTTAAATAGAAAATTCGGGGGACCTAAGTTTATTTTATACAAAAAATTCGAGGGGACCTCAGTTTTTTTTTTCTATAGAAAAAAATCAAGGGGAACTCAGTTTTTTTCCTATAGAAAAAAAAATCGAGGGGAACTCAGTTTTTTCTATAGAAAAAAATTCGAGGGGACCTAAGTTTTTTTTGGATACCTCATTTTATCGATTTTTTTTAATCGAAAAAATTTCTATAGGTGATATTATCGATGTTTAATAGTAAATTTTCTAGAGAAACCCATTACCTACCGTTTATTCATCGAACATTTTTCTATAGAAAATATAATCCATTTTCATCGAAAAAAATCTTATCGATTTTACATCGAAACATTTTCGATAGAAAATTGTTATCGATTTTTCATAAAAAAATTTCTACAGAAAATTTTTTATCGATTTTTCATCGACAAATTTTCTATAGAAAATCGTTATCGATTTTTCATCGAAAAATTTTCTATAGAAAATCGTTATCGATTTTTCATCGAAAAATTTTCTATAGAAAATCGTTATCGCTTTTTCATCGAAAAATTTTCTATAGAAAATCGTTATTGATTTTTCATCGAAAAATTTTCTTAGAAAATCGTTATCGATTTTTCATCGAAAAATTTTCAATAGAAAATCGTTATCGATTTTTCTTCGAAAAATTTTCTATAGAAAATCGTTATCGATTTTTCATCGAAAAATTTTCTATAGAAAAATGTTATCGATAATTATCGAACATTTTTCTATAGAAAATTGTTATCGATAATTATCGAACATTTTTCTATAGAAAATTGTTATTGATAATTATCGAACATTTTTCTATACAAAATTGTTATCGATAATTATCAATAATATTTTCTATAGAAAATATTATCGATAATTATCGAATAATTTTCTATAGAAAATATTATCGATAATTATCGAATAGAAAATATTATCGATAATTATCGAATAATTTTCTATAGAAAATATTATCGAATAATATTCTATAGAAAATATTATCGATAATTATCGAATAATATTCTATAGAAAATATTATCGATAATTATCGAATAATATTCTATAGAAAATATTATCGATAATTATCGAATAATTTTCTATAGAAAATATTATCGCTAACAATATTTTCTATAGAAAATATTATCGATAGGAATATTTTCTATAGAAAATAATATCGAATAATTTTTCTATAGAAAATATTATCGATAATTATCGAATAATTTTCTATAGAAAATATTATCGATATAGAAAATATTATCGATAATTATCGAATAATTTTCTATAGAAAATATTATCGATAATTATCGAATAATTTTCTATAGAAAATATTATCGATAATTATCGAATAATTTTCTATAGAAAATATTATCGATAATTATCGAATAATTTTCTATAGAAAATATTATCGATAATTATCGAATAATTTTCTATAGAAAATATTATCGATAATTATCGAATAAATTTCTATAGAAAATTGTTATCGATAATTATCGAATAAATTTCTATAGAAAATTGTTATCGATTGTTCATCGAATAATTTTCTATAGAAAATTGTTATCGATGTATAATCGATAAATTTTCTATAGAAAATCGTTATCAATTTTTTATAAAATTTTTTTATAGAAAATCGTTTACAATTTGTATAGGCAAATTTTTCTATAGAAAATTGTTATCGATTTTTCATCAAAAATTTTTATATAGAAATTGTTAAATTTTTTATACAAATATTATCGTGGCAAATATTATTAACTGTTTTTGTTGTTGTATTATTATTATTATTATCAAAGTCATAACTCTCTTTTTTTGGTTACTACGTGTGATTGTCAGCTGTACGATATAATAAAAAAATAAAATCTGCGATCAGATTTTTTATGTCATCAGCATTATTTGTATATAATATATATTTTTTAGCAATGTTTATTTTAACGTTAATGAATTTTTGCACTTCTTTTTTTTGTTATTGTTATTGTTTTTTTTTCGTAACAACAATTGGCACTTAGTTGGCTAGCTGAAATGATAATTTATGACTGACTGGCCCTAACTGAGTCATACTTATTTAAACAAAGTTATTAACTCAATTGGAGAGATAGACAGTCAGTCAGTCAGTCGAGCACACGCACACCCAAAGATTCCAACAAGAAGATAAACAAAAACAATGTCCCCTCTTCCCCCCTCCACTACACTCCATCCCACACCACAGACTGAAACATTCCAATCGGCAAAGTTCATGGTGGAGTGAGTCGTCGATCGAAGGGCTGGCAAATGGGGAAAATATTTACTCTGCTTAGTTGCGGGTTCGATCACGACAAGGTCGTCCAAGGCCAATGATAACGTCAATGGGAAGTTTTTTTTTATTTTTAAAATTTATTGTTGAAGTGTTTTAGAATTTGTTTGTGGTGCTATCAAATTTGTTGAAATCAATTTGAAATTAAAAAAATAAAACTAAATACTTAATTAAATAAATACAATTAAATAATATACAACATACCGTTAGAGTTATAACAAGAAAAATAAATTTATTGTTTTTTATTTAAAAATTGTTTTTTAATAAAAAACACTCCGGCTTACGATTTAAATCAGCCATGACTTTCTCAAACAGTAGCGAATTATTAACTTATAAGAAATAACTGTAAACAAAAGAAGAGGAAGAGAAAATATTGAATATTTTTTGATTATGGGATTTCATCACTCCATCCCCAAAAAGACCCATCGTCGCTGGCACCACTCATCGATGGGTGTTTATTGTAATTTCGCTTTTTTATTTTTGTAAAACGGTGCCTTTGTTATTTGCTCGAGGTTTACTTAAGCCTCCCCTGAGGCTGAATTATTTCAGCACAAATTTCTGTTAACTTGGCATTGGAATGGCATTTAAATTTTGCCACAATATGGAATTTTTGTAAGTGATTTTATTTTTCAAATTGAAATTTCTTCGATGATTGATGTGATGTTGCAAATAAATGCCACACTTTTTTGAATAAAGACAAAGGAACAAAAATTGGGTTATTTTATTATTCAATATCTGAGAGACAGGAGAAATTTGAATAACAAAGGTAAATTAAAAAAATAATGAAATAAAAAATTCAATATTATCGAAATTTCAATAAAACTAAAAAAAAAAATTTTTCGAAGCAAAATCGATAATATTTTCTATAGAAAATTTTTCGATAAAAAAATCTATAATATTTTCTATAGAAAATTTTTCGATAAAAAAATCGATAATATTTTCTATAGAAAATTTTTTCGATAAAAAAATCGATAATATTTTTTATAGAAAATTTTTCGAAGAAAAATCGATAATATTTTTTATCGAAAATTTTCGACGAAAAATCGATAATATTTTCTATAGAAAATTTTTCGACGATAGAATCGATAAGAATTTTCTATAGAAAATAATTTCGATAAAAAATCCATAAGAATTTTCTATAGAAAATTTTTCGATAAAAAATCGATAAAAATTTTCTATAGACAATTTTTCGATAAAAAAAATCGATAAGAATTTTCTATAGAAAATTTTTCGATAAAAAATCGATAAGAATTTTCTATAGAAAATTTTTCGATAAAAAATCGATAAGAATTTTCTATAGAAAATTTTTTCGATGAAAATCGATAAGAATTTTCTATAGAAAATTTTTTCGATGAAAATCGATAAGAATTTTCTATAGAAAATTTTTTCGATGAAAATCGATAAGAATTTTCTATAGAAAATTTTTTCGATGAAAATCGATAAGAATTTTCTATAGAAAATTTTTTCGAGGAAAATCGATAAGAATTTACTATAGAAAATTGTTTCGATGAAAATCGATAAGAATTTTCTATAGAAAATCTTTTCGATGAAAATCGATAAGAATTTTCTATAGAAAATTTTTTCGATGAAAATCGATAAGAATTTTCTATAGAAAATTTTTTCGATGAAAATCGATAAGAATTTTCTATAGAAAATTTTTCGATGAAAATCGATAAGAATTTTCTATAGAAAATTTTTCGATAAAAAATCGATAAGAATTTTCTATAAAAAATTTTTCGATAAAAAATCGATAAGAATTCTCTATAGAGAATTTTTCGATAAAAATCGATAATATTTTCTATAGAAAATTTTTCGATAAAAAATCGATAAGAATTTTCTATAGAAAATTTTTCGATAAAAAATCGATAAGAATTTTCTATAGAAAATTTTTTCGATGAAAATCGATAAGAATTTTCTATAGAAAATTTTTTCGAAGAAAATCGATAAGAATTTTCTATAGAAAATTTTTTCGATGAAAATCGATTTGAATTTTCTATAGAAATTTTTTTGGATGAAAATCGATATGAATTTTCTATAGAAAATTTTTGCGATGAAAATCGATAAAAATTTTCTTTAGAAAATTTTTTCGATGAAAATCGATAAGAATTTTCTATAGAAAATTTTTTCGATGAAAATCGATAAGAATTTTCTATAGAAAATTTTTTCGATGAAAATCGATAAGAATTTTCTATAGAAAATTTTTTCGATGAAAATCGATAAGAATTTTCTATAGAAAATTTTTTCGATGAAAATCGATAAGAATTTTCTATAGAAAATTTTTTCGATGAAAATCGATAAGAATTTTCTATAGAAAATTTTTTCGATGAAAATCGATAAGAATTTTCTATAGAAAATTTTTTCGATGAAAATTTCTATAGAAAATTTTTCGATAAAAAATCGATAATAATTTCTATAGAAATTTTTTCGATAATAATTTCTATAGAAATTTTTTCGATAATAATTTCTATAGAAATTTTTTCGATAATAATTTCTATAGAAATTTTTTCGATAATAATTTCTATAGAAAATTTTTTCGATGAAAATCGATAAAATTGTCTATAGAAATTGTTATCGATTGGTTATTTGCCAATTTTCTATAAAAAATAAAATTATTTTCTTTAGATAATTTTTAGATTTCCGATTATTATTGAAAATTATATTAATTATCGGAACAAAAACCATAACAAATCTTATCAATATTATCGAAAAACAAAATTCCATAACAAAAATAATTGTTATCGAAATTATTTAACATTACCCCACTTTATGATCCTCCTCCTCCCTTTGTCAGATTATTGTCTTAATTTCCACTCTCAACTAATCGATGAAAAAAATCGAAACGAAATGATTATTAAAATATCACAAACATGATTATGGCCGATAATGGCATACTTTGTGGCAAATTGTTGTTGTTGTTACCTCCTTGGAGGCAGATTTAAAGAACCTTTTTTATGGTAGGGACCTGGCCATTTGCCGCCAATATTTATAACACAAAATTAGAAAGTCTTTAGACGATAATTCCAGCAACAACGACAACAAAAAGCCACATTGAAGGTGGCTAGGCTGGCCCGGCCTAGGCTAAGCTGCTTTGATTTTTGTCTGGTGTTGTGTGATATGGTTTTGCGATGACTTGTTGTGGCTTTAAGGAAGACACACCTTTGGCAGCGGCAGCCGCACCACCGCCAATAACGACGGCGTCGATGGTGGCGGCAAATGGCAATTTATTACATCGCGAAATCGAAATCGCAAAAAGATCTGAAAACAAAAAAAGCGAAGCAAAACAATCTCAGAAATCGAGTTTAGAATATTTAACGAGACTCCCCTTATTTGTTGTTTCTTTTTTTGTTTTGTTTCGATTTGGTTTTGAAAACATTATTAACTATTGTTAGATTATTTTCAGATTTTTTTCTTTCCCTTCTTTAGATTTTGAAAATAAAAACAAAAAATCGTTATAATAATTTAAATCAATTGCCAAAGCCTTTGAGCTTTGACGTTATTGTTGTCTATTTTTTTGTCGACTTATTTATTTGCCGACTCCAGTCGTTGGTGGTGACTGGCTGCCTGCCTCCTGCCCGGCCAAGTTCTTTGGAAACCGATAATTAGGGATGGGCGCTTCAATGATTTCTTTAAAAAAACAAAAATATTTCAAAGTTGTTTTTGGTCTTCCCATAAAAATCAGCAGAGGATTGTCCAACAATAACTGCAAATGAAGACTTTTTGTTGTTGTTGCTGTAGTTATTGCCACTTTTGCCCTGTCATGACGTTTGTCGTTCAACAAGTGCCGCTAGATTTTCTGTTTTTGTTGATCTATTTTTGTGGCCAAAGTTAATTATCGGCAAATGTTGTCTTTAGAAGTCGATTTACCGTTCGTTTGGCGATGTGTTTTAAAACTTTTGACATTTAACAGCTACTGGTCAAAATTTTTTTCCAACGAAAAAAAAAAATAAGTTTCATTAGAAACAAAATAAAACAAAAATACATTCTAAAAATAAACAATAATTATTGGGCCACGATAATTTGTTGCAAAATGATTAGCATAAAAACGAAGGGTCTTTGGAAAATTTCAAAATAAATATGTTATTTATAAAAAATTTCAATACATTTTTTTTTTTGATAAAATCGATAACAAATTTAAAAAAAAAATTTTTTTCGATAAAAACGATAACAAATTTCTATAGAAAATTTTCGATAAAATTGATAACTAATTTCTGTAGAATTTTTTTTTTTCGATAATATCGATAGTAAATTTCAATAGAAAATTTTTCAATGAAAATCGATAACAATTTTCTATAGAAAATTTTTCAATGAAAATCGATAACAATTTTCTATAGAAAATGTTTTCAATGAAAATCGATAACAATTTTCTATAGAAAATTTTTTCGATGAAAATCGATAACAATTTTCTATAGAATTTTTTTTCTATGAAAATCGATAACAATTTTCTATAGAAAATTTTTTCAATGAAAATCGATAACAATTTTCTATAGAAAATTTTTTCAATGAAAATCGATAACAATTTTCTATAGAAAATTTTTTCAATGAAAATCGATAACAATTTTCTATAGAAAATTTTTTCGTTGAATATCGCTAACAATTTTCTGTAGAAAATTTTTTCGATGAAAATCGATAACAATTTTTAATAGAAAATTTTTTCGATGAAAATCGATAACAATTTTCTATAGAAAATTTTTTCGATGAATATCGATAACAATTTTCTATAGAATTTTTTTTCGATGAAAATCGATAAAAAATATCGAAGAACATTTTTTTCGATATTATCGATAAAAATTTTCTTAAAAGAAAAAAAATTCGAAAAAAATCGATAGAAAAATTATCATAAAATTTGTGGGGAATTTTCTCTTTGCCTCTCTCTCTCTCTCTTGTACTAAATTATTTATTGCGATGTCGGACACTCTCCCTATCCCCATATCGAAAAGTAATGCGCCGCCCATTTAGTATTCCCAACACGTTAACTGTTGCTGCCTCTCTATCAAAATGTAAATATCTGTCTTTGATATCTTCATTTGGTTGCGGTTGTTTTAAAACCCTAACTTCATTTCTCCATGTTCGCTGTAAATTAAATTGATTTGAAATCAAAATTCTTTGCACTTGTTAACGGAAATTGTATTAAAATTTGTTGTTGTTTTTATTTTTTTAACATACGTATGAATGATATTTGCATTGTTTCAATTTATATATACATATATATGTTTGTATATTTGCCACGATAAAATACCAATGATGTGTCTCTGTTTATATCTATACAACAACAAAATAAATACTCTCTCCATCAGTTGATTTGTTTTCTTATTTATTTACAATTTTCGCAAAGCGATTTTGGAATTTTATCACGAAATGAGGTCATTTGACATGACAAACAACAGATTCTACTGCGCACACCAACCACATGTTGTTGGATGGTATCTGTTTGGAGTTGTTTTTGTTGTTATTTGGGTTTTCTTGAAAATTACCTCAGAATTATATAGAAAATTATTTTATGGTGACTAAAAGTCTAACAAATTTGAAAATTAGTCATATAAGTGAAACATAGAAAATATTGAGAATTTTTTTTGTGTTCTGCAATAGAGGTATGGTGGGGCAGACAACACATAGGGTTGTGTCTAATTTATGGGGAATTTTGGAGACAACTTGTCCAGTCAATTGATCATAGCTTATGATTCATTTTTGAAAAGTAGAAAAGTTTTACAAAAATTTGAGCGAACTAAATTGTTCGATAAAAACAAGTTCAATGAATATTTTTCGATAAATAGCGTTAACAACTTTATGTTGAAACTTTTTAATAATTATAATTAAACATTTCGTAAGGATTTTTTGTAATAGATACTAAAAAACAATGTAAAAAATTGTAACGATAATTTTCAAAAAAAAAAAAAAAAAAAAAAAAAAATACCGATAACGAAAATTATCGAAATCATTATGTACTACAAATTATAATTTGTTAATCGAAAAATTGTCTATAGAAAATATTATCGTTTATTTATCGAAAAATTGTCTATAGAAAATATTATCGATAATTTATCGAAAATTTTCTATAGAAAATTCTTATCGATTTTTTTATTGAAAAATTTTCTATAGAAAATTCTGATCGATTTTTTTATTGAAAAATTTTCTATAGAAAATTCTGATCGATTTTTTATCGAAATTATCTATAGAAAATTCTTATCGATTTTTCATCAAAAAATTTTCTATAGAAAATATTATCGATTTTCATCGAAAAAAATTTCTATAGAAAATTCTTATCGATTTTTTATCGAAATTTTTTCTATAGAAAATTCTTATCGATTTTTTATCGAAAATATTATCGTTTTTTTATCGAAAAATTTTCTATAGAAAATTCTTATCGATTTATTATCGAAAAATTTTCTATAGAAAATATTTTCGATTTATTATCGAAAAATTTTCTATAGAAAATATTTTTGATTTTTTTTATCGAAAACAATTTCTATAGAAAATATTATCGATTTATTATCGAAAAATTTTCTATAGAAAATTCTGATCGATTTTTTATCGAAAATTTTTCTATAGAAAATTCTGATCGATTTTTTATCGAAAAATTTTCTATAGAAAATTCTTATCGAAAATTTTCTATAGAAAATTCTTATCGATTTTTTATCGAAAAATTTTCTATAGAAATTTCTTATCGATTTTTTATCGAAAAATTTTCTATAGAAAATTCTTATCGATTTTTTATCGAAAAATTTTCTATAGAAAATTCTTATCGATGTTTTATAGAAAAATTTTCTATAGAAAATTCTTATCGATTTTTTATCGAAAAATTTTCTATAGAAAATTCTTATCGATTTTTTATCGAAAAATTTTCTATAGAAAATATTATCGAAATTTTACTATAGAAAATATTATCGATTTTTTATCGAAAAATTTTCTATAGAAAATTCTTATCGATTTTTTATCGAAAAATTTTTTATAGAAAATTCTTATCGATTTTTTATCGAAAAATTTTCTATAGAAAATATTTTTTGTATAAAAATGTTAAGAATATAGAAAATATTATCGATTTTTTATCGAAAAAAATTTCTATAGAAAATATTATCGATTTTTTATCGAAAAATTTTATATGGAAAAAAAATCGATTATTTTTTTTTAATTTTTATTTGAAAAATTTTAACAAATGTTAAGCATTTATTTAAAATTAGTTATACTAAATTTTGTTGTTGTTGTTGCTGCGATTGTGTTGTTGTTGCTTTTTGGGTTCACACATCCCCAACCATTTGCAATCACGTTTTAGCAATTTAAAAATCTAAATACTGTAACTAAATGAATTGCCACAGAAAAAATAAAAGAAAAATGTCTTTACTGAAAAACCAACAACAACAACAACAAATGGAAAACCTTTTAAGCCATCACCATCAAGCCAAAGCGTTAATAATTATAATTTATAGATTCTAAACGCAAATCACCCAGTACAACACAAATGACATTATGAGCATTTAGCTAATCGGAAAAAATCAAGAAAACAAAGCGTTTGCAGCCCACCCCTACCCCTCTCGAACCTCCAACCCCTCTTGTGCAAAAAAACATTGGTGGGGCCACTCACTCTGCTGTGGGTTTTAATTAACAGAAAAGCGCCACCACACCTTCTGTCCCAAGTGAAGGTGAGTGAGTTGTTAGAGATTTGCCCCAACGATGGCTGGCTGATCGGATGGCTGGTTGCAGTTCCCAACACCAACCCTTGTTGCAAACATGTGGGCTGGTTGGTTGTGTGGCTTGGCTGGATGGCCGGTCAAAGTATTTCCTTGTTGTCAAAAGGGAAAATTAAATTGTGGATTTGAGCATGGCCTGAACTCTTTCTTTGTTTTTATGTTTTGAAATAGAAATTGCACAAAATTAAGACATTTCACAGGCAAGTCATAGAAACGTGCCACACAAATATATATATGCTTACGATATATATTTGTATGAATGTGATTTGGGGGGATTGAGCATTTAGATAATTGTTTGAGACCAAAAAAATACAACTTTCAACGGTTGCCATGGTTTTGGAAAAACATTTCATTTTTCTCAGACCAAAAAGAAAAAAAATTAACGATTTGGTTTTATAACTTTATTTGGATTATGTTTAACAACAACATCATAGCTATTGTTGTTGTTGTATTTTTAAGAGATTTTAAACTCTGACTGTTAATTGTTTTGTTTGTTGGGCTCTTTTTTGGTTGTTAGCATGGCTTGTTAACATCCTACCTGAAAACAAAACTGTCTTAATTAATGTTCGGGAAAAAAATGTAAAATAACAACAACAACAAACACCCAACAAAGGCCACCCTCATGAAAACACTGTTAACAAAATGGACATCGAAATTAAAAAAAAAAATAATAAAACAAATGTTCGGTTATGTTTTTATTTAAATTGTCTCCGAAAAGACCCCCCATCCACAGTCTCTCCCACCTTTGGAGGGCACGGGCCATCTATCTCACGCCTACTCTCCCTACTCTAATTTACAACAAAAAAGGGGGAGACAATATTTTTTTATTTTTGTTGTAGGTTTTTCTTGTTGTTGACGGTTACAAAAAAATTGAATATATTAATAAAAATTATATGTTTATAATGAATGATGGTTTTTTATGACCTTTGACTTTATTATGATTTTATGTGACATGATTATGCCCGGCAAACAATGCGGGGGCATTATTATGATTTTATAATGACCTTCTTCTTCGTTTGCCTTTTGTTGTTGTTGTAATTTTTATGAATAATAAAAAAATTATTTTATTTTAAATAAAATTTAATTGATTAATTATTTAAAGTCATATAAAAACAAACAATTGTCATATGGACAAACTATCGTGGGCTTTTGGTAAAACGAAGATCTTGCAGAGATCTTCAGAAGCGGGAAAAACTTCAATAGACCCTAGATAAATAGGCTCAATACATATTCCAAAGATAGAAGATGTCATATATACCTTCTGGAAATAATTCGCAACAAATTTAGAGGCCCTTAACAGATAGGGTACCTACGAATCCTATATGGGCTGATGTTATCTTTAGCCAAACATTCTCCTCCTGACAGATCTTCTATTAATAAAAAACCCTGTAAAGGTCCAAAAAGGTCATGATAGGGAACTCATGGATCTTTTCTTCCTCCATGGAGTTTTTCTTCCTGAAAGATTTTCTAAAAATACAAGACGTAGTAAAGGTCTACTGAGGTTGAAACCATTCTAGACATAGACTTTATAAATAAAAATTCTACTTGTTCTTTTTTCCTAATAGGGATCCTCCTAAATGCTCTTTATTGAAAGAAAATCTTCGATATGATTTCTATTGTAGGTTCTCTGTAGTCAATCGACCTTCCTAATAGAAACCTATTAATATTTTTTTCCTATTAGGAACCTATCTATGGTTTTTTCAGTAGAGGACCTTCGATATAACTTCTACATCAGGTTCGCTTTGACCTTTTAAGGTCTTGATCGGAATCCTTATAAAATTCCTATAGTGAAAGACGATCTTCGTGATGTCTTCCAAAAAAGGTCCTCTATGGACAAACGAGGTCTCCAACAGATACAAAATCTTAATAAACTTCCTTCCTAATATCAACCCTACCAAAGATTCTCTATTAAAATAAACCTTCGACAAAGACCAAAGACTTTGTAAAGGTCTGCTAGAGATAGACGATCTTCCAAAGGCCCTAAGGACAAATACAATCTACACATAACTATTAATTCCTGATCGGAACCAAAGGTCATCTAGTGAAATAAGTCCTTCAATGTGTCCTCTTTAGAAGGTCGTCTATGGACAAACGACCGAGTAAATGTCTGCCTTCTGGAAAACCTGTATTAAGGGAACCCCCCCCATTCTCGATTTTATTTTTTCAAGATTTTCAATGGGTTGGTAAATCAATACCAATGCTTGTTAAGGTTTGTAACTTTGCACATATATAATTGAAGATTTAAAAGAGAAGAAAAATAATTTACAAAAAAATTTTGTTATTGTTTTGTTGTTGTTTTTTGTAATTAAAGAAAAGTCCTTATTTTTGATGGCGGGCATGATAACTCCTCACTAGAACATCGGAATCCGAAAATTCCAACGGTGTTAGAAAGAGTACATGTCTGGCTCTCGTATGAACTAGGATTATTGACTTCGCTCTAAAATTAACAAAATGGTGGACCTTTGAAAAAATATTTTTGAAAAATCGCCGATTTTTTACCAAAAACCAAGTTAAAAAATAAGGAAGATCTTCACCGATTTGCTTTATCCTAGTTCATACGAGAGCTATACACTCCCAGAGAAACGTTGCAAAATTTGGAACCGATTGGGTTATTAGTTTTTGAGTTATCGTGCCCGCCATTCGCAAAAGAGAAAAAGAAAAAGTTTGAGAAGCCCTTTAGCCGTCACTTGATGCTGATACAATAAATCGGCTATATCTTCAAGAGTTCTTGAGATTTCCACTTGAAATTTTGTAGAGACATTCTTTAATCAGTGTAGATTCGAATTATATCAACAAAAATTTTGACCCCGAGAATGGGGGGGTCCCCTTAAACAGAGACCTTCTTTTTGATACTTCATACTAGGAATTCCTTTTAAGATTTCTTCCAGATGTCTTCTTTAGAAGGTCCTCTATGAACATACCACCTTATACCAACGTATAATAGTGATTGAATAAATTCTGAAGGACATTTATGGGACCGAGTTCTTCTATGCATAGATTTTCTTTACCTTTATATATAATAGGAACCTTCGATAGGTCCTCATGTGAAAGAAGATTTTCGAGAAAATTTCTTCTCATATTCTTTCCCAGAGGATTCCCAGAGTTCTTCAAAAAAAGTAACACCTTCGAAAGGTTTTCCGCAGACATGCCCCCTATGGACAATAGTTTTGTACAGAAAAATGTTTTTTCAACAAGTCTTCTGTGAGCAAAGGTCCTGCAAGTGGTCTCTAGAGACAGAAATTCTTCTCCTTCCTTCCTTTCTTTGATAGATTACCTTAGAATAGGTCTCCTGGAATCTTCAATAGAAGACATTCTTCAAATGATACAAAAACCTTCCAGAGGTTCTCTTACGAACACAAGACCTTCGAAAGGTCTTTCACTTTTAGCTGAGCTTCAAGAGGTCACATATAGACAGAAAACCAGACAAGAACTTGCTATACATGATTTTCTAGAAGTCCTCTATGGACAGAGGCCCTGTTGGAAGAACATTTATTTTTAATCTTTTGCATCACGGCACTAAAATCTATATTCTACATAGAAATCACAAAATTCCCTTAGAGGACCTCAAGAGGTGTTTTATGGACATCTCTACAGCACTATTTTTAGGTCCGTTAGGGGATTGCGGATCTCACAGTTCTCGTAAAATTATATACTATTTTCCACCTCCACCCAATTTACGTATCTCCTCTTCTTGAAAAAAACTTTTATTATCCCTCTAAGACTCCCGCACCATACCCCCAAACTAGACATTCAAACATAGCCTCTACAATGATCTGTACAAATAGAAATAAGTCCGATCATTGCTTGTTTTACACAGCCGAATGGTCAAAGCTTATCACATTTTTGAGATGCTAGCATTCCCTTTGGACAGTCGCTCCCCTCACCTCATCCCCTCCCTTTGTAAGCAAGACGCTTAGCAGTAACTGCCACACAAAAATAGAGGAACACGAACACAGCTTGATGTTTTGCTGAAGCTGCCGCTGCTGCTGCTAAAAATAGCTACTAGAAATTGTTGTAACCTTGTTGCCTCCTGTTGCTCTCGATGTTGTTGTTGTTGCAGCTGTTGTAGCCGTGTTGTTGTCGTGTTTGTTATTATAGATATTTGTAAGTGTTGCCTTTGTTGTTGTCGTCATTTTGGCCCATGATGTTCTGTTTTTTCTTCATTGGACATTGTTATTGTCTGTTCTTGACTTGTTGGGCACTTCTGCTTTGGAGGAGCAGCTTCGAACAACAACAAAAAACACAAATTCCTATTTTTTTTCAAACCCCCCTTCCTCCAAAGGGGGGAAACCTTTTCTCTTCAACCTCTCCATTTTTATCATTGCCAGGAAAGAAAAAACAACATTGTTATGCGAACCTGAAAACACAAATTCCTATTTTTTTTCAAACCCCCCTTCCTCCAAAGGGGGGAAACCTTTTCTCTTCAACCTCTCCATTTTTATCATTGCCAGGAAAGAAAAAACAACATTGTTATGCGAACCTGAGTTTGTGCTGAATGCGCATGCGCGCATTCTCAAAACGAACGAAAAAAAAAACGACAGAACAGTCGCCATCCATATCTGCTGCTTCCTCTTCTTTTGCTTCTTTTCCAACGTCATGACCATGCTTGTTTGTTGTTGCGGGGATTCTGGACAGATGCTATTAAATTGATAGCACTTTGGCAGTCAAGCTCCACGAAAATGACTGCAACAGCCGCAACAGCAACAACAATAAAACATTTTTACATTGAATTCATTCCAGTCACACAAAACACAAGCAGCCGTACAACAACAACGTGCAACAACAATGGCATTACAACAACACAAATATGTATTAAAGCAACGGCCATTCCGCCTGGCATGTGCCCTTTTTGTTTACAAACCAATGAAATGTGCAGCAGCAGCCGCCAACTTCTTTTTTAATGTTCTGCCCTCCATGCTGATGCTGTCCCCTTGGCGTCCAGTTATCCTGAACTATGCTTAAGGCCATGGCTTTTAGGAAAAACAACAACAACAACGACAACTTTTGAAAGCTCCTAGGGACTTTTAAGTGACGTTTTAGAGAGAATTTAAGAAAAATAAATAAAAAAGGTAAATATCGGTATTTTATGTCCCAGGGTCGGTTACAGGATGAACCCCTCAACCTTGACCTAAAGAAAAAAATCTTAAATGGACTTTCTAGGAAACCAAAACCAACAGAAGTTGTTCTTAATACTACAAGAAGGTCTCCTTCAGATCTTTTGATTTTTTTTTGAAGGCCTTTAGAAGGGCATGAGTCTGCAAGAGGGTCTTCAGAAGGTTACTTATCTGTCCTAGGTCAAAAATATAGGATTTTCTAGTCGAGTGTATACAAAGAGGCAGGACTTCTGTAGGTATTAAATCTCCTATAGACCAATTGGAAGGCATTTTATCTCACAATTCGATGAATTCAAAAACAATGTATTTCTCTTTCCTACCATTCCGCCCAAAATTCTATTCGAACATGTTCTTAATAGCTCCAACTATCCCTAAGGACCTTCAGAAGAGGAAACATAAAATCGATAAAATCGATTAAAGGCTTGCAAGAGACCTTCTATAAGAAGGTCTCTTGCAAGCCTTTAATTTTTTTTAGATCAGTAGAACGCGGCTTCTATCTATATCAGATCCCTAGAAGGTTCTCTTGAATGTCTTTGATTTTTTTAAATCTTCAGAAAGTGGGTTCAGATCTCTAGAAGTTTCTGCGGTTAAAAGTGCCTTGCTTGCAATCTGTGAATTCGACATTTTGAAGCAAAGAATATATTGAAGTTTTAGCTTAGAAGGTCTCTCGAAAAACCCATATATTTCCAAAAATTCTTGAGGACCTTCTATAGGCAGAAGATATTCGAGAGAACTATGGAGTTTACAAAAAACTGAAGAACTTCTTGAAGGTTGATCTGTAAAAGACCTCTCGAAAATCCTTTATATATGATAAATTCATGAGGAATTTTTTATTTACCGAAGATATGCAGAAGATCTCCAATATGAGGAAGATCCTTTGAAGGTTTTGATGCGTATACAACATCCTGAAGATTTTCTTGAACATTTTCTATATTAGACAAATTCCGAGGGTCTCCCTTCTGACGAAGAAATCCAGAAAAAAACTTCTGTACGAGGAAGAGCCTTCGAAGTTCCTCTACAGACAATGGAATTCTATTAGTCGAAGTTATGCAGATGATCTTCTATATGAGGAAGATTATACGGAGGATTTGGTGTGTATATAATATTCTGATGAAATTCTTGAAGGTTTGTCTGAAGAAGACCTCTCCTCCTTTATATATGACAAATTCAGAGGGACAAAAATATTCAGAAGATCTTCTATATGGGGAAGAGCCTTCGAGGATCCTCTACAAACAAGGAAATTTTATTTTCGGAAGATATGCAGAAGCTTTTCCATATAAAGAAGATCATTCGAAGATTTTTGTGCGTTTACAACATCCTGTCTGTAGAAGACCTCTCGGAAATTTCTTATATATGACAAATTCTGAGGGTCTCTCATCTGGCGAAGAAATACAGAAGATCTTCTGTATTAGGGAGAGCCTCTACAAACAAGGAAATTTGATTTGCGGAAGATCAACAGAAGATTTTCCATCTGAAGAAGATCCTTCGAAGGTTTTTGTGCGTATACAATATCCTGAAGAATTTCTCCAAAGGTTGTCTTTAAAAGTCCTCACGAAAATCCTCTATATGTGACAAAGCCCAGTCTTGATAAAGCCCTTCTATTTGAGACCTTTAAGAAGTCATACCTTATAAACCACTTATGTGCCTAGAGGGCCACAAGACCTCTACTTGAAAATTTGGAAAATCCCTGTCGAAAGTCCTCTGTCCTGGAGGATCATACATGTTAATGGATGGTCGTGTTTGAAATACCTCAAGTTGTTAGAGATCCATAAGAGGGCCTTCGAAATATAAACTATTTTCTGAATGTGATAAAAACTTCTTGAATCGGCTTCAACTTCCATAAACCACTTACGCGTCTAGAGGGCCTCAAGGCCTCTACTTGGAAATTTGGAATATACCTGTCGAAAGTCTTCATACATATAAAACCGATCATACATGACAATGGACCCTTGTGTTTGAAAGACCTCAACTCGTTAAAAGTCCTAAAGAGGGCCTTCGAAGTATAAAATATGAATGTGATATGAACATCTGGAATTGGTTTCAACTTCCGGTAGATTTTCTATGAATTGCAAACCATCAGAAGAGGTTAGAAGGGATTTTAAGATTTTAAAGGGTTGGAGAAGTCTTTTCTTTAGTGGGACCCATTTTTAGGGCCTCTAGAATTACCTTCCTTGAAAAGGGTTTTCTATTTTTAGTAGATATCAGTATGGTATTCTATTTTATTTTTACATTTAGTTTTTCTCTAGAATGTTCGTCTATAGAGGGAAATTTCCATATTTACAAAAATCCTGGCATAATTCAGAAATGGTCGTTCAAAAATTTTTCCATTTGGACATCATTCATACTTCATTTGTTTATTCTTAAATCCTGTCCTTCTTTTCCTTCCTTTCATCTTTCCTTTTGGGTTTGTTCAACAAAACTATGTTCTTATTTTCTTTTTTCCCAATTTTTGTTATTGTTGCCATATTTTCCTTTCGCACAAATGTGCGATAATTGAACCATCACAATTACCCTAAATACATAGGCACACACACACACGCATACACCATCCGCCCAATCAAACACAATATGCACACAACTCAAAATCATGCCTCAACGTCAACAAGAGGAAGAATTGTTGTGGCTCCCTTGGGTTTTACAGCTTCCTTTTTGGAATGGTTTTGCTGCCACCACATTCTGCGGGTGTAAAATGAAGATCAAACAGCATCCGAATAAAAAAGAGGAACTACATATTTCACAAAGCAATGATAAATGAAAAGTAGAAAGAAAAATATTTATTTAAAGACGAAGCCGGCTTCTTGTTATTTGGCTGCCGATTTTCCTGTTAGCGCCTCAAAAAAGAAAAAAAGAGGAAAAAATAATATCGAAAGGAAATTTAAATGTCTATTTTGTGATGGTGTGAAATTTTCAAAATAAATATTGTTTTGGGAAACGGAAAGTTTTTTTTTTTCAAAAGTGTTAAGTAATTTTTTATACAAAAAACTTCTTACCATAAAAATAATTAAAGGCATTAAGATGGTGTACAAAGGATTGAAACATTTTAATTACCTGAAAAGAAAGGGAAAGAAAATTTATATTAAATCAATATGCAATAAATAAATATCAAAAAAATATATATTTTTTATATAATCAATTAATTAAAATAATTACTTAATAACTCTACAAAATTCACCTTATTAAATTTAGTGTTTAATTTTAAAATGTTTTTTTATACTTATTGTTTAAATATAATCTCCCTCATTTCGAAAATCGTTTGATTTTTGTTCAATGCACCCTCAATCTGCTGACATAATCTCTTAACAATTTGACCCATTTGCCTAAATAGTTTCGAATTTCATAGCCATGGGAATTTTACTGCTAACCATTTTAATGTTACTACCTGCATTACCAATAGCATCCGCAAATATTTGAAGGTGGTGGCAAATTTTTATTATTTCGAAACAAACAAAAATTAAAAAAAGTAATAAAATACTTTGCGTTTGCCCAATTAATCCCATTTAAATGAAATTAAAAAGTGATTTGATTGCAAATTGAAATAAAAAATGACAACAATACCAAATATAATAACAAAGCAACTGAAAGAAGATATTGAATAGTAAACGTAACTAACAATAATATTTAATTATTTGAAATATAATTTAAATCACTTAAAACAATTTTCAATAGCATTTCAATTCAATTTTTTTTTCATTCCAAACGTTGCTATTATGACTAGTTCATACTTCATACTGTTCTATGCAAATAAGTTTGATGTTCGATTATGTCTATACATAAATGATTGGAGCTCGAACTTCTCCATATAGACAAGTTCGAGGTTCAAACTTTCCATTGCAGAAAAGACAGATATGCTTGCGGAACATGCATTTCGATACACATGTGTTTGAGGTTCAAAATTATCTATGCGAATACTAGTTTGTTTGAGGTTCGAACTTCTCCATATAGACATGTTTGAGACATCAACATTCCAATGTATATGAGTTTTAGACTACAACATTCCTACAAAGACTTGTTTGAGGTTGATATTGTTCTATGGACATACATTTATATACATAACAATATATATACGAGCAAGTATGAGGTTCGAACATGTCCATGCAGTTAAGTTTTAGATTCTAACTTTTCTCTCCATAGAGGACTATTGCTAGAAATTTTCACTAAAAATAGATTTGATCAAACTTTCTAATACTGATAAGTATGAGACTAAAATTGTTCTCTACAAACCAGTTTGAGTTGAGAATTTTTTCTATACACATAAGTTTGAGGCACAAAACGTGTCTACCCTGTATGAGATTCAAAATTGTCTATACAAAGAAGTATGAGGCTTGGAGAAATCCGGAAATGCTTCAAAGTCCATTAAATGATGAGAGAAAAAATCAAAACACGAACATGGATTAATTAAAGAGGACTACGAGTATTATAAAGAAGTTGGAATCCGACGGAGGTATTACGCACCCAAGTTAGAAAGTAAATGTAATCTCAAAAATCGATGTTCCATACAGACCAGGTCTGCTGCTCAAAGTGTTCATAGACTAGTCCGAGGTTTGATATTTTCCATACAGAAAGTTTGAGGCTCAAATGTTTCCACACAGATGAGTTTAAGGTACAACAACTCGTATAGTGATCGTCACTGGTGACTGGTTCGAGGCTACAACTGTTCAGTTTTATGCTCAAAAATGCAGATAATGTTATCAAATGTTATAATTGAACTCAAAATGTTCTACATTGAGTGGAATCTCAAATTTTTCTATGCACACGTGTCTGAGTTTCAGAATTCTCTATAAAATCAAGTTTGAGGTTCAAACTTTTCTATACAACCGAGTTGGAGGCTTTCTATACAGCTAAGTTTAAGGCTCGAACTTGTTTATACAGCGAAGTTTGTAGCTCAAACTTTTCTATGCAGCCAAGGTTGAAGTTCGAACTATACGATAAAATAAGTATGAGGCTCTATGCAGATATGTTCGAGGCTGAAACTTGTTATACAAATATATTATATATTCAAGCTTTTCCCAACTTGTCTCTATACATACAAGTTTGATGTTCAAAATTTTCTATACAACCAAATTAGAAGTTCAAACTTCTCTATACAGCCAAGTTTGAGGCTCAAACGTTTCTATACATCTAAGTTTGGGGATCAAACTTTTCTATACAGCCATGTTTGTGGCTCAAATTCATCTAGACGTATATGTTTGAAACTCAAAAATTTCTATACACCTAAGTGTGAGGCTCAAACGTATCTATACTGTTATACTGAGACTCAAAAGTTTATGTTTGAAATTCAAAATTGTCTATACAGCCAAGTTTTTAGTTCAAACTTTTCTATACAAATATATTCGAGACTCAAAGTGTTTATACATATATATTGGATATTCAAATTTTCCCCAATAGTATGAGGCTCAAATATATCTATACAGACATGTTTGAAGCATGAACTGCTCTAATGGGTTAAGTTAGATGCTCAAAATTTTCTAACGGTGATAAGTTTGAGACTGCAACTGTTCTATATAGATACGTTTGAGGCTCAAACTTGTTTATAGCGACCAGTTGGATGTACGACATGTTTGATGTTCAATGTTTGACCCCTACTATCTTTGCATTGCTGCTTTCAATTATTCTCTTTTTTTGTTGGATATCTTTTAAACTCTACACACACTAATTTCCAAAAACAAAAATTAGTTCGAAACCCGCAGTTTTTATTGTATTTCTGTACGTTTTTTTGCACAGCAGAAATATAATAACCCTATATAAACAAAAAATTGAAAAAAAAATATATATAAAAACTCAAATTTTGTTAATGAATTTTTACTGAAAAAAAAAAACGCTATCCAATGAAGATCACAAAAAATGCCATAACGTTTTTTTTTTGGATTTCAAGACCAGAGGGTATGGTCTGCAAAAATTGCAAACACATTTAAATGAAAACTGAAACTGAAGCAGAAGATGATGTGGTTCAATTTTTTCGGTTATTTGAAAAATTATGTAATAACCATAGGGGATTAAGTGTAGCAGCGGCGGCGGCGATGACTCTCATTCATAATAGCCAATGGCTAGGGGATTTTTTTTTAATAAAAATTAATTTGTTTATATTTTTTGGCAAAAAAGAAAAGAGAAAAAAAATAAAATAATAAATAGAAAAACAAAAAAAAAAAAAAAAATGAAATTGGGGATAAAAATTGTCTTCAAATTTCATTGGAACCGTTGATATGCTTTAATCGATTTTTATAGTCTATAAAAAAATATCATAATTAATAAAAAATTAAAAAATTGGAACATACTGTTGATAACATCTTTGACATGTTTAATAATTATGACATCATTGGTTTTGGATTGGCAAGGGGGGACTTCTTGAAAATGTTTTGTTTTTAAAGGAATTTATTTAATTAAAGTACAGTTAACTCGGAATAAATGAAAAATGTTGGCAACAATATCTTGAAATATAATTGAAAAAAATAGAAGAAGAAAAATATAAACCGAAGGCAAGAAGTTTTTTCTCAGAATCAAATTTTCTCTTCAGAATTAAATTTTATTCAGAAAATGTAAAGGATGGAAGTCCTCAAATTTTTCTCTGAGAACTGATTTGTTTGAGGTTTCAAAATTTTAATGACGGTTTTTCTAAAGTTTTACTGAGCATCAAATTTTTTTCTTCCGAATTTTGTCCAGAAAATTTAAAGGATGGAAGACCTCAAAATTTACTCTAACAACCGACAATATTGAGGCTCCAAATTTTCAATGAAGATGAGTTTTGGCCTCAGTATTAAATATTATCCAGAAAATTTACAGAATCATATTTTCTTTTCAGAATTAAATTTTATCCAGAAAATGCAAGGGATGGAGACTTCAATTTTTTCTCTGAGAACTGACTAGTTTGAGTCTACAATTTTCCCATGAAGATATGTTTAGACTCAAACATTCCTACTTCCAAAATGTTTGAGCCTGATTCAGTTCTGTACAAATTTCTTTGAGGTTCAAAATTATCTATACGAATAAGTTTGAGGTTGGAATATGTCCATACAGATTTTGTTTGTTTGAAACTCAATTTTACCTGTGCAGTTAAATATTATACTCTACCTATCCTCTCCGATTTTTTTCCTCCATCATCACATTATACCTAGAAAATTCGAAGTGATTTTTTTAAAGGAAGGATGTTCGAACATGTCCATGCAGATAAGTTTGCGACTCAATTTTTCTAGGGCAGTCAAATTTTAGACTCTAACTATCCCCTCCCCTTTTTTCTTCATCATTACATTGTACCCAGAAAATTCAGAGTACTCGTTTCTCAAAGGAAGGAAGTAGGGAAAGGTTCCCTCAATGTTTTGTTTGAGGCTCAAAATTGTCTATACAAATAAGTTTGAGGTTCGAACAGATAAGTTTGAGAGTCCATGTTATCAGGGCTGTTAAATTGTAGCCTCTAACTATACTCCCCGATTTTTTTCTTCATCACTACATTGTACCTGAAAATACAAAGTGCTCTTTGCAAAGGAAGGAATTGGGAAGGGGACCTCAATGATTTTTTTATTTCTTTGAGGCTCAAAATTATCTATACGAATAACTTTGAGGTTCGAACAGATAAGTTTGAGACTCAATTTTCCCAGTGCAGTTTAACTGTAGCCTCTAACTATCCTCTTCGATTTCCCTTCTCCATCATTACATTGTACCCAGAAAATTCAAATTGTTCTTTTTAAAGGAAGGAAGTGGGGAAAGGGTACATCAATGATTTTTTTTTTCAATAACAAAAATGCAAAATCATTCTATAAAAAAATTATCTAGGCAGTCATTGGTTATTGTTGCATCACAATTTTCCAAACAATAATTTCCAATAATCGGAAAAAAGGGTCATGGGAAATGTGTCAATGGTTGGGTCGGGCCAGGTCATTCATACCATTCATTTTCCCCTTAACAATTACGGAACAATTAAAAAATGACAAATCAGATTTTTGTTGTTACAGAATATCCGGACATAATTTGACAAGAAGAAAAGTGTAACAATTAGAAACTGGTTAGAGGAGAAGCTAAGTTTCAAAAAAAAAAAAAAAATAAATAAATAAATAAAATAAATAAATAAATATAATAAAAAAGTCCCTTCTAGCTGTGGTATCTATTTGATTTCCGAACAGGAAAAAATCTCAGCCGTTGTTTCTTTAATATTTTTGTTTGTTTTTTTTTAATACTTTTTTAATATTTGTGTGTGTGTTTTTTTCAATATTTTTTTGTATCATCTCCAGTTGCGCAACTCATCTCCACCACTTTGATTTGTGTTTATTTTGCGTTATTAAACCCCATTACATCGAAATACAGGCAACAACCACTGGTGTTTAATAAACGACCCAAATATGAGGAATGAAATGAAAAAATAAACTTCGACACAGCTTCAAAATTTACTACCAAAGAGATAACAAAAAATGAATAAAAAAAACTCCAATTCACACACCACCAGCAGCTCAAGGAGGGGAAAAAAGTTAATACTTATTACCATCGATGTTGTAAAGACAGTGGATCATGGTAGAAACGAATTTATTTGAATTCGAATAAAATTAAAAAAAAAATCTCATATCCGAAAAACGATTAAATTTGTTTCTTAAATGAACCCAATTCACCCATAGGCCTAAATATCTTGAATTCCATAGCCATGGAAATTTCACTATCACCCTCAAAGCCCATATCTCGAAATGGCGTGGGAGGGAATATACCACCATATGCATTTAAAAACAATTTTGTAAAGACAGTGGAAGATGGTCGTAACGAAATTATTTCAATTAGAATAAAAAAATCTTGGAGTCTTCTTTCTGAAAAATCTATTAAATTTCCTTCTTAAATTAACCCATTCCTCAATCTGCTGACAAAAAAATCTTGCTTGAATAGCTTGAATTTCATAGTCATGGAAATTTTACTATCATCATTCGAAGACCATATTTCGAGATGACGTACCTCTAGGTGGGAAAAGGCCTCCATTAAAAATTTAAAAATTTCTTTCTCATTAGATTTTTTTTTATTGAAGTTCATAGCCATGTACATTTTACTATCCCCACTCAAAATCCATACTTCGAGATGAAGTACTCTAAGTGGGAATATGCCATCATACTCATGGGAATTTTACTATCCCCACTCGAAGTTCATACTTCGAAATGACGTACTAAAGGTTACGTTGGAATCTCATTAGATTTTTCCTTTTATGAACCCAATCCACATTTACCTAAGCTTGAAATGTATAACCATGGGAATTTTACAATCCCCCCTCAAAGTCCATTCTTCGAGGTGACGTAACTCTAGGAGGGAATATACCGCCACTTAAATTGAAAAATGTCTTTCCTACATCTTCTCCATTACATCCAGGATCTTCTCTCCTCGATAATGCCCAATATCTGGGACCCTCTCTATTAATTTTTAAACCTCCCACCGCTACTACCAAAAAAATATTAGTGGGAGATTATTTTTTTTTTTCATGCTTAGTTAATAACTAATGAAGTTTAAGCAAGTCACACACAACAAGAAAACAATAAACGATGAAGCAGCAGCCCATCAAACCTCATGCAGAGTAAAACCATAGCAAAAAAAAAAAAAAAAACATATTAAAAAAACATACAACATCACCATAAAAATCATAAAAAAACAAAACATATTTTTGCTACCCCATTACAATGGCTAATGTTGGTAATTAATTACAAAAAAACATTGCGGGAGTAGTATTAGCCACAACAAAACCATCTACAACAACGGACTAGCAAAAAAACGTAGAGGTTTTTTTCTGCTCAGCTTGTAAATTAAGATCAGGGAAAACCGGACAAGCTTCAAAGTTCAGGCAAAAACTGAACATGGATTAGCCAGTGATGATTACGAGTATTACAGCTCTTTTCAGACATGGTCGAATGTAAAACAAATCTAAAAAAGGCCATACAAATCAGTTCAATGCTCAAAATGTTCCCTACAGACATGTCTGATGCTCAAAATGTTCCATACAGACATGTGTGATGCTCAAAATGGTCTATATAGACTAGTTTGAGGTTCATTATTTTCCATACAGACAGTTAGAGGCTCAAAAATTTTCATGCAGAACCAGTTCGAGGCCCAAGATTCTGCTACACAACCATATATGGCCAGTAAGATTGAAATAAGAAATTATTTAATATCTCTGGGAACTTCCGGGAGGTTCATTAGCACCACTTCGCATCCCACAATGAATATTAGAACCTTTAAGTAACCAATATTATCGAAGTTTAGTAAACCACTAAAAAGTCCCTAAGGTTACCGACGTCTTCATCTCATTCTTCTCAAATAATTTGTGAGATGTCCTTATAACCTCTGATTGGTTCAAGAGAAACTCTAATGAGATTAGTGTTTTAGGACCACCAATACCCTCTAAAAACTCCTATGTCGCCTAAAAATCGATGTTGTTTAGTAAGACGCCCCTGGAACCCCTAAGACATTTAGTAGACATTTAAAGACCTTCAAGATGCCTATGAATACATTCGGAATCTCAATGTCAGGTTCTGTATGTTCTTAGATCTAATGAGAACTTCTTTGGATCTTGAAGGGATATATCGAATATCTAAAATCTGTAAGCATGTCCTTTAAAAACTCTAATGAAAATTGATTAGTCGTATAGGATTTCTATGTCCCACATAAGTTCTACAAAACGTCTATGTTGTCTAAATACACCGAAATCTGTCAGACCTCATCTAAGAACCTTCAAGATGCCCTTGAGAACATTAAGGACATTTGTGAAAACCTCTGAATCGATTCCTTGAATTCTCCATATTATTTATCATTGTATCTAAGAACCGTCAGGACATCAAAAAGGTCTAATGAGGACTTCTTTGAATCTTGATGAGGTATATTTGATGTCTAAAATCTGTAGAAACTCTTAGGAAATACTATTAGTCTTGTAGGACCTACAAGACTCTCAAAAAAAAAGTCAGGTAAAACAGCGAAGTTGTGTGGTAAGCCCCCACGAGCTTCTAAGAAATCTATCCATTAGACCTCTCTAAAGATCTTCAATGGTTATAAGAAAATTTGACCTTAGACCTTAGAATTGGTCCCTTCGATTATGAACTTAGGGCATCAAGTGAGGCCATTAGAACATCATTGAACTTTGAAAATCTGTAAATTTCGGTGATGAGCTCTTTGAAACAGGGCATATCTAAGGAATCAAATAGACCTACAAAATATACATGAGAACATTGAGGATAATTAAAGGTCCTCTGAATTCGTCAATTAGATTCTCCATTTTATTTACCATGACATCTAAAAGCCTTCAAGGCATGATATAGGGCTATGCAGACTCTTTTGAATTTTGAAAAGGCCTCTATGAAACAGGACCTGAAAGAATTCCGATGTATATGTTTGAATCGCAAATATGCGCTTTTTTGAGCCTCCAACTTGTCGATTTAAACGTGTTAAGCGTCAAATATTCCTGTATAAATAAGATTGATGCTCGAACTTATCTATATTGATAAGTTTAGGCCTCAAACAGATATGTTTGAGGTTCAAACGTGTCTATACAAGTACGCTTACTACACGAAATTTCCTATATGGATATGCTTGAGGTTCGGTTTTTTCTATTTGCATAAGTTTGAACCTTTTTTATGTAGACAGTAGTTTGAGTCTCAAAATTATCAGTAAAGGCAAGTTTGAGCGTCTAACTTTTGGTATAGAAAATATTGAACCTCAAACCTATCAATATACAAAAGTTCGAGCCCCACACTTATCAATACATACATGTTTGATTCTCAGTCATGTATGTATTTGCATGTTTGATCCTCAAACTTATCTCTATATCAAGGTCACTGTTCACCAAACAGGCGCCCGTGGGCGCTTTAGGAGAGTACCAATACAATCACAGTTCTGTGTTCGAACTCAACATTATTCTCGACATCGAACATGTCGTATGCTTTGCAATGCTTTAACATAGACGATCTGTACCGAGAGAGCGAAAATTACTCTCCCAACGGATCTATGCGTGTGTCCAACACAACCATAGCAGTTTGCATATGTATTGTTGGCTAACCCTGATCAAGGTTCACCAAACAGGCGCCCATATAGAGTCTATATACATATTTGAAGATGAGAATGAGCTCACATTGATTACGGAAATAAATCCCGCAACCAAAAATCATTTCCCATGAAATTACGAAACAACAAAAAATACAGGCGTCTGTGAAGATGACCGCATTTGATAGGAGGTTATGTAAAACACACACACATACTCCACAATTCGCATAGAATACACATCCATCATAAACGAATGCGTTCGAAATCAAGGCTTTCTTTTGAACAGCGACCAATGACTTTCAATCGGGTGGTGTTCTATACAACAATCTCATCACACTTGCCAGCCTGCCTTCGATTCTAATCCCTTTCCAGTTAAACAAAGAATTTGTTTGTTTTACAATTTGCCAATTAAATGTGCTCGCCTCTCATACCCTTTCTCTCATACCCTTTCTCTCTTCCTCACTCTCTCTCCATGTATATATCTCTCTCTTTTGTTGTTCCATTTATGAACTCTTTTCAAACAATTCCCAATGGACAAATCCCGGGGCCCCTAGTTCTATTAATGATTTACAGTTGGGGTTAATGGTAACAAAGTATGAGTATGACGATGTTGTTGTTGTTGCTGCTGTTATGTCATTGCTGGCAAAAAGCAGCAATAACAACAACAGACAAATGTCATATTGACAGCTTTAGCTAATGTTGTGTTTGAACAACAATCTCAGCAAAAATTAGAAAAAAATCAAACGAACTTTTAAAGGCACCCAGCAACGATAACTGCTACTGCTTGTTGTCGTATTTTTCCATTCTTGTTGTTGTAATTTTTCTATTCATAATTGTTGTTGTTGTTTTTGTAGATGAAATGTGGCATCTATCGTTTGGCTCAACATGTATGGCATCTTTGTTGTTGTTGGTGTCTTTACACCCCAAAAAAGAAGATCATAGATAGATTCTGCAACATTGTAAGGAAAATTTCCCGATAGCTAACGTGCAAAGAGGAGGCCAAGAAGAGGCTGGGAGGAGAGAGAGGGTTACAATGAATCTCGTTTTTTTTGGTTCCATGTTTGTGGTTATTGAACATACAACAATTTATTTTTTGCGTTGTCGCCATTTATTGTAATTGTTGTTGCTGTTGTTCGAGCTCAATGTTTATTTAACAGCAACAAAAAGAAAAAAAAAACAGAAATAGTTCAAAACCAAATAAAAGGAGGTGGTGGTGCTTTGGCTCCTCTGCTCTACCAGAGCAGTCTTGATAATAACAACAACCAAAAAAGAAGATCCAAACCTCATGGCATGGCCAATGACAATGAATGGAATAGAGTGTCATACGGAACAATTGTCTGTGCCACCAGTCGTTGGCCGTTTTCCTTCTTCGTTTTGATCTAAAACAAGTGTCTGTTGTTTTTATTTTTTTTTATCAGAAGACACGAAGACGTAGCACAAACTGGATAGCATGGAGATGACAATGTCGAAAACGCTGGAGACGACGATGATGATGCTGCGGATTTTTCTTCATGATGATGATTTCAAACAATTTGCTGTTGTTTTGTTTTCTTTCTATTTTGATTTTGTTTGATTTGTTTTTTTTTTCGTTCGGAGTTCTAGGAGGTCATTAACACGAGAATTTATTGGTTAAAAATCGATTGACAACATATGGAACAAATTAATCGCTTTATATAGAACAACAAAAACAATGATAATAAAAAAAAATAAAAACAACAACAACAGAAAATGAAATATCATTGTGGGGAAGGGGACATGAAAAAAGCAAAACAAAAAATCTAAACCATTAGCAATTTTATTAATTACAGTTGTGATCATGAAACATAGATATACGGTGATGTTTGATAAACTAGAAGTGTTCTATACAGACGATTTACAGAGCTTCAAACTCATTTCAAAAAATAAATTTTAGGTTCTAATTTATGTGTAAAAAGAAGCTGTATAAATGTTATCCAATCGTTTCTATGCAGTTGAGTTTGAGGCTCAAAGTTCTCTATACCGATAATGTCGCGGCCTAAACTTTTCTATTCCAACAAGTTTGAAGTTCAAATGTGGGTATACAGTTATGTTTGAGGTTCAAGCTAGACTATACAGTCATGTTTGAGTCTCAAACTATCCCGTACACATAAGTTTGACGCTCAAACTATTCTATAAGGATTATTTTGGGCCTCAAACTATTCTATACAGGCAAATTCGAGACTCAATCTATTCTATACAAACAAATTCGAGGCTCAAATATTTTTATACAGACAAGTTTGAGCTCAAACTTTTCCATAGAGACAAGATTAAGGCTCATTCTTGTCTATACAGACAAATTTGAGGCTCAAACCTTTCTATAGAGAAAAGTTTGACACTCAAAATATTCTATACAGATAAGATTGAGGCTGAAAATGTTCTATACAGATAAGTTTGAGGCTCAAACTTTTCTATAGAGAAAAGTTTGAAGTTCAATATTTACTATACAGATATGTTAGAGGCTCAAACTTTTCTATAAAAGTAAGTTTGAGGCTCAAACATTTTTACGGTGACAAGTTTGACCCAAATATTTTTCTTTACAAACAAATTTGAGGCTCAAACTTTTCTATACAGATAAGTTTGAGGCTCTAAATTGTCTACACTGATAAGTTTGAGGCTCAAAATGTTCTACACCGACAAGTTTGAGGCTCAAACTTTTTTATACAGATAAGTTTGAAGTTCAATATTTACTATACAGATATGTTAGAGGCTCAAACTTTTCTATAAAAGTAAGTTTGAGGTTCAAACTTTTTTACGGAGACAAGTTTGAGGCCAAATTTTTTTCTTTACCAACAAATTTGAGGCTCAAACTTTTCTATACAGATAAGTTTGAGGCTCTAAATTGTCTACACTGATAAGTTTGAGACTCAAAATGTTCTACACCGACAAGTTTGAGGCTCAAACTTTTTTATACAGATAAGTTTGAGGCTCAAACTTTTCTATACCTACAAGTTTGAGGCTCAACCATTGCTATAGAGATGCCATTGATACTCAAACTTAACTATGCAGACAAGTTTGAGGCTCAAGCTTTTGTATACCGATAAGTTTGAGGCTCAAACTTTTCTATGCGCACAAGTTTGAGGCTCAAACTTTTCTACACGGACAAGTTTGAGGTTCGAACTTTTCTATACAGACAAGTTTGAGGCTCAAGTTTTTGTATGCAAACAAGTTTGAGGTTCAAACTTTTCTGTACAGATAACTTTGAAGGTTAAACTTGTCTATGCTAATAATTTGAAGGCCCGATGAAATATGTGAGAGGTTCAAGCTTGACCAAGCACACAAGTATTGAGCTCAAACTTGTCGATACAGATTAATTTGAGGCTCAAATTAAACAATTCAAATAAGTTGTAAGGCCTAACATTTCAATGTAAAAAAGTTTGACTGTCAAATCTGCCCATACAATTAATTAAATCACAGTTAATTGTATTCCAAATTTTAGGATTGAGTTCCAAAATATAAAAAATCCCAACAGCAATAACGATAACCTTAAAACTTTATTACACCCAAGGAAAAAATATTGAGCATGTATTCCATTCAAAAATTCAAAAAAGCCCTTAAAAATTTATTTTGGTTCCAAAAAAAAAAAAACCCAAAATTAAATCATCACATTTTTTTGGCTATTAGGTTGGCTAAAATGACAGCTTTGGGGGCGTTGAAAAACACACAAACATTTAAAAAATATTGAAAATAATTATAGCACTTGAAATCAAGGGAATGAAACCACAACACCAAAGACAATGCGATTGAATGTGCACAGATGTGTGAATCTATTGCCCAGGCGAGACTTCGTCAAGAGACACCTTCAGCTGCAGTGTCTTCTTCTTCCTCTTGTGATTTTTTACCATTATTATTTAGTTGAACTGGCCATTATTGTTTTTGTTCTAACGGTCGTTTGGTTGGCTGAAAGTCTGTCTGTCGTTTTGCACTGTCAAATTGTGCACTCCTCGAACAACAACAAGCGACGATAGTCGACTCGAGTCGTTTTGAGTCAAACAACAGTTATTGTCTTAACATCCCGGGCTATGTTTTCAAACATTGCAACAACAACAACACTGAACGATGTGTTGTTTGGCATTGTTGCTGTTCCTCTTTTTCTAACCAACATTAATGTTACAACAATGTATGAGCAACTCTTTACCTCAATGTTGCATAGAGGAGTTAAAGTGTTTGCTGTTTTTGTTGTTGTTGTTCCTGCATTGTTAGGGTAATTTAAAGTTTAACATTTTAACTTGTTTTCTAAAAAAACCGAAAAGACAATCTTCATGACTGGCAAGCAAACCTGTCTGTCTCTCTGCTGAAGTTTTTTCCTATTTTCTCGGTTTTCCTCCATTCTTGTTTTCTTCTTATTTTTTTTTTTCTTAAGCTCAACTACTAAACTAATTTAAACTTGTTGTTAGATATTTAGTTTTTTTTTTGCAAAAAAATCAGACATGATTTCCAATGTATGCTTGATGATATGATGCTATATTTGTTGTTGCTTGTGTTGCTGTTATGGCAACAATGTCTTAAACAAATTGAAATTAGATGGCTAAATGATTGATCGGCCAGAGATTTAATGAGATTGTGAGGTGGAATGAAAACAAAAAATCTAAATTAGAATTCTTTTCTTAAAAGTCAATGATTGCAAAATTTCTATAGACGTGCTGGAATGTTACGCTACGAATGCAAATTAGCTACGAACTTGTTGCAATTTTAAAGAGACAATTTTCTAAGTTTGAAAAAATCAAACATATTTGAGGCTCAAAATGTCTTTGATTAGAACAATTTGTGCTTCAAACTGGTATTAAGGGAGGGAGAGAAAGCGAGAGAGAGAATGAGACTGTTCTTCAATCTTTAAGCAATTGGAGCATCAAACTTATTTCAAAAGAAAAATTTGACTAATATGAATAGGGAAATTGTAAAAGGTATATGAAGTTTGTTTTCTAAGTCTTTTGAATATGTCTCATTACAATTCTCTTACACATAGAAAAACATTTCTCACATTTGCTCTCTTTAACCACACTTCGTTATTGCTTAATGCATTTAACTGGAGTTTGTGATTGACATATTATTCCCTCTCTCCTTATCCCTTTAATAGATATTGCCTTAAGAAGTTAAGAAGAATAGTACGATAGCGGTGATGGCTAAACTCATATTCTCTGATTTTCTCTTTTGGACAGCCATTTTTGATGATTATCTCTCAATTACGCTCTCTCACACGTACACCTAATTTAATTCTGTTCAACACTGTTTTAATGTACGTTTTTTCTCTCTCCTACAAAAACATTGCTTAATCTTGCTCTCTTTGACACTATGCCGTTATTGATTATTTGCATGCTTGTTTGAATCAATTTGAGATTGATATATTACTCTCTCTCTCACTCTCTTCACATCTATCACAGATGTTATTACCTTAAGAAGTTCGTTTCCTAAGTCTTTCATTGAAATGTGCCATTTCAAAGCTCTCTCTCTCTCTCTCTCTCTCTCAAAAGCATTTCTCATTATTGTTCTCTTTCGTCAAATACTGTTATTGATTAATTGCATGTTTGTTTCTTAAGTCTTTAACTAAACCTTTTCATTGACCACATTTTTCATTTATTTCTCAGCTCAATTTAAAGAATTTAAAGAATATATCAGCTCTTTCATCTTTGCATTTACAAACAATGTTGCCTAATTGAGCTTGCTTTCTTATCCCGCAACAATACTCAATAATTTCCTTTAGAAAACTTCTTAAACGAGCTTCATGTTTCTTATTTTTGAGGGGGGAGAGGGCAAATAGAAAGCCACCTTCCTTAAATGTTCAAAAATTATCTTAACAATTTTCGAACAATTGTTATAATCTTAAATGTACATTAATAAAAATGTATGGTAAGAAAAGAAGAAAGATTATGATTATTATTATGGACAGTAACAATTCTGGCGATGATGAAGAGAACTATTATTAGGGTATAAAAAAGAAAGAAAAAAAGAATCTTCTTTTGTACAAAAAATATTTGATAATACTAAAGCTTTCTTTTTTTGATAGAAATAACAAAAAAATGTTATTTTTTGAAAAATACACAGAATCATTACCCCAATATTGTGCAATATTAGAAAAGACAACATTTTTTCTCCCCCTTCTCTCCTTGACTTCGTTGTATGTAACAGTAATCAACATGAATGCAATGCATAATTTCCACACATTTCGTTTTTTTCGATATTTTTTCATCATTTGTTTGTCTGTCTGCCAGCCTGCTTGAGACTTGAAACCATGTCTGATAGTTAGAAATGAAGGAAAAAAACTATTTATGGAATTTTGTTATTTCTATAGAAAACATTGTTAGACGTTTTTTTTTCTTCCTCTCCTGGACAATGTTTTTTTTTTTGTGATGATGGCTTCTATGTTTGAGTTGCTGCTTCTTCAAAGTTTTCCATCGACAAAAAAGAAAGATGTACAAACTTCTTTTAAATACAATCATGTTTGTAGACATGGTTGCTGGTTAGGTGGTTGGTAGGCAGCCTGCCTGCCTTCCCTCTTGATTGTGTGGAAGAAAGAAAAAAACTTTGTAAGCAAAGAAGATGTCTATTTATGAACATCTTGTATGGCACATCATCAAACTGCTTCTTCTACTTTGGTTTCTAGTTATTTATAAAGTATGGCATAGTTGTTCCAAACGAGTTGGGGTCCAAAAGTATTGGAAATTAAAAAATGAAACCAAAGAAATAAAATTAATTTTTTATTGTAATTTTCGAATTAACATTTTAAGGATAAATGTAGCACTTATCAATTTCTCGTGTTCGGAGACTTATACTGAAATTCGATGTAGAATATTTTTCCCATCAGCATCAATCTCCTAAATTAAATAATAATGGTCGATTTTGGCTCCCCTTTGAGAAGACCTTAAATATATCCAATAACAATTAATTTAATTTTCTATTGACATTAAAGAAACATTTTGAAGGTTAAATCTACTTCTCATCGATTTCTTGTGTTCGGTGAACTATAGTGAACTTTTCTGCAGAATATTTTCTCCATTCATAACATGCTCCTATACTTAAGAATAATGGTCGATTTTTATATCCAATCAGGAAAAACTCAAAAATTACCCAAAAAAATAATGTTGTTATTTGTTCTAAGATTGGAGATAACTTTTGGAGGTTATAAATAAGTTCTACCGATTTCTTGTGTTCCGTGACCTATAGTGAAAATTTATGAAAAATATTTTTTCCATTGGTAACAAGCCTCAAAAATTGATAATTATGGTCCATTCTGACTTTAGTAAGAAAAATGGCAAAATTTGCCAAAAAAAAAAAAAAAAAAAAAAAAAAATTTAATGTATTTCTATACATTTTGAAACTGAAATTGAAGGTTATGTATTATGACTACCGATTTATTGTGTTTGGAGACCTATAATCAAATTCGATGAAGAACATGTTCTCCATTAACATCAATCCCCTAACCCTAATAATAATGGTAGATTTTGACTCCACATTGGTAAGACCTTAAAATATACCCAATAATAATTGACATATTTTTTCTATTGGCATTGAAGATACTTTTTGAAGGTTATATATAACTACGACCGATTTCTTGTGTTCGGAGGCCTATAGTAAAATTTTCTGTAGAATATATAGAAAATATATATCAACCCTCTAAACTTAATAATAATCGTCGATTTTGCCAAAAATTGGGAAATTAACCCTAAAAGAATTATATTCTCATTTTAGCCATATTCAAGAGACGATTTGGAGGATACATATAACTCCGATCGATTTCTGGTGTTCAGAGATATTTTGTGGAATTTTATGTAGAATATTATCTCCATTGATACCAACCCCCTAAACTTAACAATAATGGTCGATTTATGGCTATAATTGGGAACAACTCAAAACTTAGGCCAAAAAAGAATTATTTTCTTTTTCTGCCATATGAAATATAAAATTTGAAGGCTATATATAATTCCAACCGATTTCTTGTGTTCAGCGACATATAGTGGAACTAGATGTAGAATATTTTTTTCATCGGTACCAACCCTATAAACGTAACAGAAACGCCAGATTTTGGGGCAAGTGGGATAAACTCAAACTTAACCCAAAAAAATAATTATTTTCTTTTATCCCATATTGAAGGTAAAATTTAGAGTCCACATATAATTCCTATCGATTTCTTGTGTTCCGCAACTTATAGTGAAATTTGGTGTATAATAAAAAGAAGGCTGAAAGTAGCAGTTCTGAAGATTCTTCTGATGATGAAGAACCAGCTGCTAAGAAGCCTGCTGTAGCCGCTAAACCAGCAGCCAAGCCTGTTGCCAAGAAAGCTGAATCGAGTTCCGAAGAATCTTCATCCGAAGAAGAAGAGGAAAAGAAGCCAGCAGCTAAACCTGTTGCCAAAAAAGCTGAATCGAGTTCAGAAGACTCCGATGATTCGGATGATGAACCACCAGCTAAAAAAGCTAATGTAGCCAAGGCAGCTACACCTGCCAAGAAAGCAGCCGAGGATAGTGATGAAGATAGCTCCAGCGAAGATGAAGAGGAAGAGAAACCTGCCGCTGCTGCGACTCCTCTAGCTAAACCCGGACAAAAGAGAAAATTCAGTGAAACCAATGGTAACGCCGAAAAGAAGGATAACAAATACAATAACTTTGTTAAAGGTGGATTCAATAATGACGAAGATAATACAAATGGTGGCGAAGAAGGTGGTAAGGCGGCTAATGGTGGCTTTAAGAAGTTTGGTGATCGCAAGTCATTTGGTGGCTTTGAAAATGGAAAAGGTGGACGTGGTGGTGGCGGTCGTGGCGGCTTCGGCGACAAGGGTGGCCGCGGCGGCGGTGGTCGTGGTGGTGGACCCAAAGACTCAACAAGACCCAAAACTCAACAATAATGGTCGATTTGGACCAAATTGGTATTTTATCCCAAAAATTAAAATTTCCATTTTCTTCTTATATCGAAGCCTCGATTTGTAGCTGATATACAATTCCGATCGATTTATGGTGTTCAGAGACATATGCTGAAATTTAATGTAGACAATTTTCTTCATTGATGCCGACCCTCAATAATTGAAACTTAGGGTCGATTTTTGGCTCCAATTGGGCAAAACTCAAAACTGAACCCAAAAAATTATTATTTTCTTTACCTCCCATATTGCATGTAATATTTGAGGGCTGTATATAATTCCTACCGATTTCTCCTGTTCCGAGACTTATAGTGGAATTGGATGTAGAATATTCCCTCCCTTGATACCAACCCCCTAAACTCAACAATAATGGCCGATTTGGGCCATATTAGTAAAATAACCCAAAAATGATAATCTCTACTTTCTATTCATACTGAAGCCTCGATTTGTAGCTTATATATAACTTCGATCGATTTTCCGTATTCTAAGACATATAGTGAAATTTTATGGAGATCATTTTCTTCATTGATATCGATACTCAAAAATTATTCATTATGGTCGAATTTGGCTTCGCTAAGAAAATATGGCAAAATTGGGCCAAAATAGGTATAATTTTTTTGTATTAGAATTTGAAGGATATGTGTTATAGCTACCGATTTTTTGTGTCCAGATACTTCACATAGAATATTATGTAGAATAATTTTTTCATTGGCATCAAGCCTCTAAACTCAAAAGTAATGTTTGAATTTCAGCTCCAATTGGGAAGGATTGTAAAAATGACCCAAAAATAATTATTTTTATTTTCTCCCATATTAAATATACAATTTGAAGGCTATATATAACTCCGATCGATTTCCTGTGTTCTAAGATTTATAGTGAAAAAAAATATTTTTATTTTTCTTCCATGTTGAATACAATATTTGAAGGGTATATATGATTCTGATCGATTTTATGTGTTCGACGAACTATAGTGGAATTTGATGTAGAATATTTTCTCCATTGATATGAGTCCCCAAAAATGGGAAATTAAGGTAGATTTGGGCTTCGAAACAAAAATGTAGCAAAATTGGCCCCGAAATAATTATAATATTTTTTATCTACATTGGGATTAAAATTGTAAGGATTTGTATAAATCCGACCTATATTTTGTATTCAGTAGCCTTTAGTGGAATTTTATAGAGATTATTTCTTCCATTGGTACCAGTCCCCTAAACCCATTATTTATACCCGATTTTTGGTCCCAAATGCAAACATGTATGCCAAATAATACCTTAATAATTAAATTTAGAATTGAAATCGTATTCTTATATAACATTTATCACATTGAGGATAAAATTCCACATTCCTTATACTTTTTGACCAACCCTCGTCTAACCAAGCCTACCAAAAAATGCAGCCATACCATCCTCCGATTGTCTTCTTAGCTATGAAATAGCAGCATCTTCGTTTCTGTTTTTTTTTATTAAAGCTTCAGTTTTTTCTTCTTCTCCTTCACCATGGATGCCAGGGCAGTGCAGCTATGCAGGGTATTGCAACTCATGCGATGTTATTTAACGTAAAGGTCACAACATTGACATTGATCATTGATCGAAACCAATGAGCATGGCATCGTAAAAAAAACTTTAACTAACCAAACCATACCCCGTTTACAACGTCCGAACCAAGACACTGAGAAAAACACATTCCAAACAATAGATACAAGACAAGACAACAGCAACAACAATAAAAAAAAATTGTTTACATACCTTAACGTCATCGTTGATGTTGTAGATGTTGTACACATAACTACTATTTTCCAGGCCACCTAACAAAACATGGTTTTAATGTGTAATTATGAGGCAGCCGAAGTTGAATCTCCCCAAATTCATGCAGAGGTTCGATATTTTCAATCCCAGCAAAAAAAAATGGGGGGAAGAAACACGAATACTCTTTCAACCATTAAACATCGGTGATGGCCATGGATCACCCATCATAATCACTTATGACCACATGCAGAAGAATAGAAGAAGAAATCTTAGCCAAGCGTTAAACTGTCAATCATATAAAAAAATATTTTTCTTCGGTTCGGTTATATGTCCAGCAGGGGCAATTTCATATTCATAATTTTCTATTCTTTGTTGTTGCTGTTATTATTTTTTATTATTATTATTATTCTTACGGTAAATGCATTTTATTACTGTGTGTGAACTGTGAAATAAAAAAACACCACGTCCATTTATGAAAGGCGTTGAAATTATTTAAATTTAAACCCCGTTATTAATTGTTCGAAAAGATGACACTTTAGAATCGAATCGAATGATTTTATGATTTATTGATAGCAAATGGAAATTTCTTAGGGCTGTCAATTTGATCAAAAAAATGATTGATCTTCTCTTTTTTGGGGGGATACAATGAAGATTTATTTGATTTCTCTAATTTCAATACAAAAAAGTTCAAGCATTTCGAATTAATTGAAATAAATCAATAGGATGGAGTTACCTTGAGCATATGTGTTTTTTCACACGAAACAGGTAATGGATATGAATTACAGATAATTTAATTTTAAATGAGAAAAATAAAAAATATGCGGTACTCGATTAAAATATTAAAAATAAATTTGAAATAATAAATTTAAAATTTAAAAAAAGGAACACATTTTGGTATGCAAGGCAATCTTTGACTACAATTGGGTGAAGCTCCATATTGAAGATACATTTTGAAGGCTATATATAACTACCATGCAATTTTCATGTTCAGTGAGTTATAGTGAAATTTTGTGATAATATTTTCTCCATGGATCCCAAACAACACAAATTTAAAAATTATGGTCCAATTGGTCTCAATACGAAAAAATACTCAAATTAGACCAACAGCAATTTTTTGGTTTTTCTTCCCATATTAAAAATAAAAAAAAAATTATTTCTTCCCATTTTGAAAATACAATTTTAAGGTTATATATAATTCTGACCGATTTCTTGTGTTCTGAGTCTTATAGTGAAATTGAATGTAGAATATTATCTCCATTGATACCACCATTCAAAAATTGAAAATTATTATCGAATTAGGCTCAATAAGAAAAAATCACCAAATTAGACCAAAAAAATTTTTTTGATTTTTCTTCCCATATTAAAAATTTAATTTTAAGGTTATATATAATTCTGACCGATTTCTTGTGTTCTGGGACCTATAGTGGAATTTTATGCAGAATATTTTCTCCATTGATAAAAACCCTCAAAATTGATAATTATGGTAAAATTGGTCTCATTACGAAAAATTACCCAAATTAGACCAACAAATTTTTTTTTTTCCTTTTTCGATATTGAAATTACAATTTCACAATTTACAATATAATTCTGATCGATTTCTTGTGTTCTGAGACTTATAGTGAAATTTTATGTCGAATATTTTTTCCATTGATACCACCACTCAAAAATTGAAAATTATGGCCAATTTGGTCTCATTACGAAAAATTAATCAAATTAGACCAAAATATATTTTTTGATTTTTCTTCCCATATTGAAAATACAATTTTGAGGTTATATATAATTCTGACCTATTTCTTGTGTTCTGAGGCCTATAGTGTAGAATATTTTTTCCATTGACATCAACCTCCTAAACACAGTAAAAATGGTCGATTTCCGCTGGAATTTTCCCAATTCCAGAGGAAATAGTAATTTCACCTTTGTACCCATATTTAAGATAATTTTGAAGGTTATATATAAATTCAACAGGTTTTTTGTGTTCGGGGACCCATAGTGGAATTTTATGTAGAACATTTTTTCCATTGACATTAACCCCATAAACCTGTTAAAAATGTTCGATTTTGGTTCGAATTCGGAAAATTACCCTATAAAAGCTCTTTTGGTTGTGTAACCTATTGAAGATAATTTTTGATGGTTATATTTAAGTTCAACAGATTTCTTGTGTTTTGAGACCTATAGTGAAATTTAATGTAGAATATTTTTTCCATTGACATCAACCTCAAACCTAGTAAAAATGGTCGATTTCCACTGGAATTGGGAAAATGACCCAAAAATAGTGATTTCATTTTTGTACCCACATTGAAGATAATTTTTGAAGGTTACATATAAATTCAAAAGATATCTTGTGTTCTGGGACCCATAGTGGAATTTAATGTAAAATATTTCTTCCATTGACATCAACCTCCTAAACCTAGTAAAAATTGTCGATTTCCGACTGAATTGAGAAAATGACCCAAAAGTAGTGATTTCACTTTTGTACCAACATTTATGATCATTTTTGAAGGTTATATATAATTACTACCGATTTTTTGTATTCTGAGACTCATAGTGGAATTTTATGCAGAATATTTTCACCATTGACATCAACCTCCAAAACTCAACTTTTATGGTCGATTTTGGCTCGGATTGGAAAATTGCCAAAAAATGGTTATTTTGTACCCACATTGAACATAATTTTTGAAGCTTATATATATTTCCTACCCATGTATTATGTTCTGATGTTCCTACTCATGTATTATGTTCTGAGACTGATAGTGAAATTTGATGTAAAATATGTAATCCATTGGCATTAAACCGCTAAACTTCGTAGAAATGGTCGAATTTGGTTCCAATTGAAAAATATGTAGAAATGACCTACAAATAATTATTTAAATTTCTACCCAAGGTGATGTTGAAATTTGAAGGACACATATCCTTCGTACATATTTCGAGTCTTCAGGGATTTGTAGTGAAATTTTCAGTAGAATATTTTCTTCATTGGTGTGAACCTTCTAAGCCCACAAAAATTGGTCGATTTTGGGCCTCAATTGGGAAATAATCTAAAAATGCTCTGAAACTTTTTTTTTAATTTTTCTTCCCACATAGAAGATTACATTTGAATGATATATATTAGGTCTACCGATTTGTGATCTTCAGAGACTAATAAGGAAATTTTGAGTTGAATATTTTCTCCATTGACGTCAACCTTGTAAACTAACCAAAGGTGGTCGATTTTGGACCTTAATTGGGAAATATTCTAAAAATGTTCTGAAGCCTTTTTTCACATTGAAGATTACATTTGAAGGTTATATACCACATCTACCGATTTGTAATCTTCGGAGGCATACATTAAAAGTTTGTTTAGAATATTTACTCCATTGACGTCAATCTTCTAAAGTAGCCGATTTTGGGCTCAATTAGGAAAATGTCTAAAAGTGACCCTAATTTTTCTTTGTTATTTTTCCTTTCCACATTTAAGATGAAGATTGGAAGATTATATATAGTTTTAATCGATTTCTTGTCTTCTGAGACTTATAGTGAAATTTAACAGAGAATATTTTCTCCATTGTCACCCACCCCCTAAAACCAAGAATAATGGTCGAATTTGGTCATAATTTTAAAATTCATAAATAGAACCTAAAAAAATATATTTATATATATAAAAAAATATAATTTTCTATCCACATTGAGGGTAGCATTTAGTGTATAATTACATATCATATCGATTTAATGTGTTGTGATATTTATAGTGAAATTTGATGTAGAATAATTTCTCCCTTGGCATGAACCCCCTAAAATCAACAATTATTGCCGATTTTGTCTCCAAATGGAAAAATAGTTAAAAAAATAACAGTCTTAATTTTGTACTCATATTCAGGTCAAGGTTTGGAGGATATATATAATTGTTATCGATTTGCTATATTCTGAGATGTATAGTGAAATTTTATGTAGAATAACTTCACCATTGACACCATTAGGCTAAAATGAATTTTTAAGAGCAAATTTCCGCCCCTGTTTGGTTATAAACGAAATAGTGAGGGTTTATTGTTTTCTATCGCTTTATATTTTAATTATATTAATTATTATTATATTTATATAGGCATATATTAAATTTATTTTGAGAAATATGTTCAATTTGTCATCTGCTTTTTAAAAATGAAGAAGTGTAAAAAAATTCGCCATAAAGATTATTCCCAATAATGTTGCAAATTCATGGCCAATTTTTAACAAATATTTTTCCAAAAACAAAATTGTTTTCTTTTCCCCCCAACCACAAAATCTTCTTAACTGTTTCCAATGTCATTAAAAATATAATGCTGCTTCTTTCGCCAAGATCTGCTCTTATATAATAAAAATGCTGACTGAATATTTTTTTCTTTCGTTTTTTTCTTGATGTGCCTTATAATCAGATTACCCAAGAAACTAGAAGAGGGAGTAACGAAACAGATTTCTGGTTCATGTACAACAACAGCAAGGAACGAGAACGAGGAAAACAACAACAAAAAAATAACAAACTGTGTATGATTTAAAAGATTAATCATCTGACAGCTTCAGTAGCTACTGGACTTGGTTTTTTCTTGTTCTTCTTCTTCGTCAGATGTTCAGTTAAATTCTCTAGCCAAGGTATAGCAGAAAATCAAGAAGTATCTCAAATTGCTGTCCAGTCAGCCCATCTTACACAGTTTTTTTTTGTTATGGTAAGACAATAGGAAGGGGGAGAAAGGGATAAAGAAATGTAACAACTACACATATGTATGTACATACGAGATGTTACGCTTAACATCTCAGCAGAACAAACGTTTATTGTCCATGGTCCATCCAACTAATGGTTGGTTGGATGGCTGGCAAGATTAGCCAACGATTAAAACGAAATAGATTAACCCTATGGCTAGCTTCTAAGCCCGCTAAGCACTACTTTTTTTGCCAATCAACAGTCGGGGGCATAAATGTGGTAATAAATTCCGGATAGATGAATTCTAAAATTTTTAAAAAAAATTAAAGTAATTTAAAAAAAAAATCGAAACTTAAATTTTCAATCGGTTTTTTGGCAATCAAATTAATAAAAAAATAATTTCAGAGATCTTAACCTTTTAATGGACTTTCATTGGATTCTACCATATTTTTATTTAAAAAAGAAAATTTTGGGACCATAATTTTTGCCCTCGACTGTATTATGTTATGGCCTGAGTCTTAGCTTTTTACGGCCTTAATCATCGAAATCATGCCTTTGCCAATATTTATTGTAACTGGTCGTTTATTTTCATTATTTTGTTGTTTTTCATAATCTTCTCTTCATAGTTGTGTTGTTGTTGTTGTATAATTTTAAGCCTTTAATTATTATGTATTTATAACTAACTGCAACAAAACAAGTTTTTGTTGTTGTTGTATTTTATTATATGATTAACTATAACATCGTCAATATTATTTATTGGTATTGGTGTTATGTACGCCTTTCTTTGCATGCAAAACTACAACAACAACACACAAACAAATAGCCTGGTCGGACTTACGGACGGACATTTGAACAGTTTACTTGGCTTGCCTTTATTATTCAATGGTCTGTCTCTCTGTTCGTCCGTCCATTCATTGCAGTCTCTTTGCTACTATTATTACAGTTTAACCGTTGCTAATCCCCCAGCATAGTATGGCTAAGCCAGCCAGCCAGCCATCCATCCAGCCAGCTAAACAAAAGAGGAACTTTTTTTCTTTACAACAACAAGGGACATGGGAGCCAATTGCAGCAACAACAAAATGAACAACATCGCGAGAATGCAAAATACCTCAATAGAATAGCAAAATCACAGTTTAAAGTCTAACTAGTGGTCATTAACTTTGTAAATATTTTAGAATATGGCTGGGGCAAACAATGCGCCGGCGTAATAGCGAACACATATTTGTGCATGTGTGAGTGTGTTCAATGGCTTGTTATGGGCCTCTAGGCTTAGTTTTAAAACTCATATGACACATAATGATGCACCCCTTTTTTTAAGTTGTGTACTCTTTTACAAATTACATGGGTCCGAGCAAGAATTTTAAAAACGAATAGAGGAATATTCGGGTAGTCAACAATAATGGTATATGAATGGAAAGAATCTAGGAACCCTAATAAACCCTGGGGATATTGTTCTCAAAATATTAAATTCCTAATGATATAAAAGTAAGGCGCATTTCTGCACTTGTTCCGAAATGGGGTCAAAATCGGCTATTAATGTTCAGTTTCGGGCACTGAAGTCAATGGAGAAAATATTCTATACAAAAATTCACTATAGGTCACTGAACATAAGAAATCGGCAGGTATTATATACATCCAAAAAATTTTAATTCCAAAATCATTGCAAAAAATAAAAAAATGTACTTTGGGTCATTTTATTAATGGGTCCCAAATTTGATCAAAATCGACCATTATTGTACAGTTTAAAGAGTTGATGTCAATGAAGAAAATATTCTACACAAAATTTCACTATCAAACCCCGACCATAAGAAATCGGTAGAAGTTATATATATATATATATATATCAATTTAATTTTCATTATAAAATTGTTATAAAAAATAAGTGTTTTGGGACATTCTGGTAAGACTCTCAAAATTTGGTCAAAATCGACCATTATTGTTCAATTTCGAAGGTTGAGGTCAAAGGTGAAAATATTCTTCACAAAATTCCATTGAGGGACACCGAAGACAAGACATCGGTAGATACTATATAAACCCTTAAAATTTTCATTATAATATTGCTATAAAAATAGCAGTTTGGGGTTATTTTTGTAATGGTTTCCAAATTTGGTCAAATTCGTGCAATATTCTTGTGATTCGAGGATTGATGTCAATGGAGAAAATATTCTCCACAAAATTTCACTACGGTCACCGAAGACAATAAATCCGTAGATATTATATAAACCCTTAAAATTTTCATTATAAAATTGCTATAAAATATAGGAAAGCGTTTGGGGTCATTTTTGTAATGATTCCCCAATTTAGTCAAAATCGACCATTATTGTTCAGTTTAGTAAGTTGGTGTTAATGGTGAAAATATTCTACATCAAATTCCACTATAAGTCTCCAAACACAAAAAATCGATAGATACTACATATATCCTATAAATTTCAATTACAATATGAATAAAATATATAAAATAGAATTTTGGGTAATTTTGGTAGTTATTCTCAATTTTGGTCAGAATAGACCCGTACTGTTCAGTTTAGGAGGTTTGTGTCAATGGTGAAAATATTCTACATAAAATGTTACTATAAGTCACGGAATGGAAGAAATCGGTAGATACTATACTTCAAATTTGAATTAAAAAATGAGTTCAAAATAGAAAAAAGTATTTTTTGGGTTATTTTTGTAATAACTCCCAATATTGGTCAAAATCGACCATTATTGTTGTGATTAGAGGATTGCTGTTAATGGAAAAAATATTCTACATAAAATTTCACTATAGGTCACTGAAGACGAAAAATTTGTAGAAATTATATATACCCATCAAAATTTAACTTCAATGTAGGTATAAAGGCAAGAAAATTATTCTTGGTCTATTTTTGAAATCAATTCCAATATTAGTGAATATCGACCATTATAGTTGAGTTTAGAGGGTTGATGTCAATAAAGAAAGTATTCTACATCGAATTTCACTGTAGGTCACCGAATACAAGAAAGCCATAACTTTTATAGATACACTTAAAATTTTAATCTAAATTCGGTGATATAAAAAAACTGATTTTTTTTTGGGAAATTTAGAAATTTTCTCAGTATGGACCCAAAATCGACGAAAATTTTCAATTTAGGGAGTTGGTATCAAAGAAAAAAATATTCTCCGCCAAATTTCACTATAAGCCACTGAAGACGTGAAATTCATCAGATAAATATATATCCTTAAAAATTGGGTACCAAAGTCAAGCATTCGACTTGCATTGCAGCACAAATTCGGTCGGTCATTAACATAAACATATTTTTTCTTTGTTTTTGTAGTCCCCCCTCCTCATTAATTTTTAGTTGTCACAGTAGTAGTTTTTTTGTATTTGTTCACTTGTCTATTAGCATTGTTTATGTATTCATACATGTATGTAATGCTACTTGTTCATAGATTCCTCCATTAGCAAATGGAGGGGATTTATTAAATTGCCACTGCATTTAATCTTAATCATTCATGTTTAGAATTTTTAATAATCTTGTTGTTTTGTTTTCATTGTTAAACAAAAGATGGGCAGACAGTCAGTCATTCCGTCCGACAGTTCGTCACATCGATCGACAACGGTTTACATAGGTTCCAGTTGTAAAAAAGGCAGGACGACTGCAGGCAAAAATACATTTGTCTCCAAGTGGTGTTTCTTGGTATGGGTGTACGGTTGATAATGGTGTAACTGACTTAGTGACTGACATTATGAAAAAAAAAATTGTCACACAGTGTTGTTGATGTTGTTGTTTTTCTGCATTTATGCAGTGGTTATGTTTGTGCTAATATGAATATAACTGTAATTTGAAAAACATGCAATGGAGAATATGAGAAACTGGTGGCATGCAAAAGGGACTAAGTAGAAAATTTAACAAAAAATAAAATAAAATATTTAGAAAAGTAATTAATAAAAAAGTAAATAAAAAAATATTCTTCATAAAATTTCACCAGAAGTCATGGAACACATGAAGTGTGTAGCTAATATATATAGCCGAAAAATACCTCTCAGAACATTGTCAGGAATAAAAATAGTTGTTTTTTTTTTCAATTTTGGCAAAATTTGCCTTTCCCTATTCAAATTAGAGGGGTGGTGTTAATGGGGAAAATATTCTCCACAAAATTTCCCCGTAGGCCGTAAAATAAAAGAAGTCTGTAGGTATTATAAAAAATCGGACTAAGACCTCTCGAAACCTTCTCAATTTCTTTAAAGAAATAAAACGGTTATTTTTACACTTTTTTGAATCTATGGCCATTTGCATCTTACCCGTTGCAATTAAAGGGTTGGTGTTATTGGGAAAAATATTCTCTAGAAAATTTCACTATATGTCATGGTACAGAATAAATCTGTAACTATAATATATATCCGACATATATCATTTTCAAATTAATATATAAAAAACTATATAATTTTTTTGAGTTTTTTTTACTTTTTTGGATTTTGGGTAAATTTTTCGTACTGTTCTTAACTTTAGAAGTTTAATACCAATGAGAAAAATATTCTCCACAAAATTTCACTATAAGTCATGGAGCATCAAAAATCGGTATCTATAATATATATCCGCCAAATACCCCTCCGAACTTTATAATCATATTTATAGAAATAAAAAAAATGGTTTTATTTATACTTATTTGATTTAAAGGCCATTTGCCCCCCTCACCTTTGAATTAGAGGCGGGGTGTTAATGAAAGAAATATTCTCCACAAAATTTCACTATAGACCTTGGAACAACATAAGTCAGTAGCTATAATACATATCTGAAAAATACCTCACAAAATCTTCGTAATTTATTTATAAAAATATGAATGTTTTTTTACTTGATCGATTTGATGTAAATTTCCCCCTCTCCCATTCAAATTAGAGGGATGGGGTTAATGGGGTTACAAAAATATTCTACAGTAAATTTCACTATATGTCATGGACCACCAAAATCAGTATCTACAATATATATATATATATATCCAACAAAAACCATCCCTAACCTTGTCAATTAATATATAGAAATGAAAAAAGGTTATTTTGACTGTATTTTATTTTTTGGCAATTTTCCACCTCTTCCGAATTTAATCTATTTATATATAAAAATAAAAAATGGGTTTATTTATGATTGTTTGATTTAAAGCTAATTTCCCCTCCCCCGTTCAAATTAGAGGGGTGGTGTTAAGGAGAAAAATATTCTCCAGAAAATTTTACTGTAGGTTATGGACCAAAAGAAATATGTAGCTCTAATATATAACCGAAAAAATACCTCTCAAATTCCTCTCAAGTTAAAGATATAAATAAAAAAAGTCTTCATTTATAATTGTTTCATGTGAAGTCAATTACCCCCTCTCCTGTTCAAGTTGGAGGGGTGGTGTTAATGAAAAAAATATTCTCCATAATATTTCACTATAGGTCATCGAACAACAAGAACCTGTAGCTAAAATATATATCTGAGATATAACACTTGCAAATTAATATATAGAAACTACATAATTTTTATTCGAGTTTTTGTTTTAGTTCTTTGTATTTTGGGCCAAATTGTCGTATCACCATCCACTTTGGAGGCTTGGTATCAATGAGAAAAATCTTCTCCACAAATTGTCACTATAAGTCATGGAGTAGCAAAAATCTGCATCTATAATATATATCCTCAAATACCCCTCCGAACCATCTCCATCTATTAATAGAAATCAAAAAATGGTTTTATTTATTCTTGTCTTATTTTAACCCCATTTTCTCCTTCCCCGTTCAAATTAGAGGGGTGGTGAAAAGGAGAAAAATATTCTCCAGAAAATGTTACTATAGGTCATAGAACAAAAGAAATCTGTAGCTCTAATATATAACCCACAAATATCTCTCAAATTATTCTCTATTTAAAGATATGAATAAAAAAATGTATTTATTTATACGTGTTTCATGTGAAGCCAATTACCCCTCTCCTGTTCAAATTTGAGGGGTGGTGTTAATGGAAAAAATATTCTCCAGAAAATTTCACTATAGGTCATCGAAAAAACTAAATTTGTAGCTTTACTATATATCCGAGAAATTTTAGTTCCAAAAAAATTACATCGAATTTATGGTTGACTACGGATGGAATGCAAAAGAGACTAAATACAAAATTAAAAAAAAACATAAATTCAAATACTAATATAAATTAAATTTACTCAATATTGATCGAATATTTTGAGAAATTTATTATGTGTAACTCCTGCATTTTTATTATAATTTAATTTTTATTAATAATAACAATAATAATAAATTTATACACCAATTTCCACAAATCAAATGTAGAACATGTTTAATCGAAAATTTCGAAAAGTAAGCATTTAAATACTCGACATTTTTTATGATAATTTCATTTAATTATCTTTATAACAAAATAAACAGTTAAACGTGCTGGAAGAAAAGAAAAACTCATAATTCCAAGAAAGCGTGGGAATTCTATGGAAATCTACTGATCCACTAACCAACGACCAAGATCGAATAAAAATTCTTTGAAGCCACAGGGAAAAATAAAAACAAAACTCAATTTTTGTTGTGTTGACATACATAAATGGAATATTAAATACCAGAAAATTAAAAACAAAAAACAACAGCAAACAGAAAAATTAATATAAAATAAATAAGTTAACCTAAAAAACATAAAAATGCTTTGGGGCCCCACATCACAAGCCTCGCCATCAACCTCATCATTAACAACAACAACAACCGTAATATCATTATCATAAATTCTCAAAATTGATTACATGCCAGAACATAAACTTATTCCAACAACATTATATGTCGATGTTTGCTTAACAAGCTTCCAATAATAATATATTTACAAGATACTTTAATTATTATATGACACCTTTTTTTGAAAACGTCAACAAGGGGAAAAACGGTAAATTTATGCCAGTCACATACCAAACATAATAAGAACCATAACATTGGGGGTTTGAAAAAAACAACACTGAACTGAAAATATTTATTTAACTATCATCTTATTTACAGTCAATAAAAAAAAATTAGAAAAAAAAAACATAAATAAACACCACAGGGGACTGTCAAAAATTGTCTTCTTATAGGTTCGAGTGTAATTGTGAAATAAGCACGTAATGAAAATAGCTATTAGAAGTCTACTAAACGTTTTTTCAAGCGGTTGAATAAAATGAACTTTGTTCCAAGCGCTTAACAACAACAAAGACATTTGAATGTCATCGAAAAAATATGGTTTGAAATTCAAATAGAAAATTTCACTCACAATGGAAATTCGAAAAAAATATAGGTGCAATGCAAAGTAGACTAATTAAGAAAAAATTCAATAAAATTGGTTATTTTTAATATGGGTCAATTTGTTTCATTACACTTCGACTTAGAGGGGTGGTGTAAATAGAAAAAATATTCTCCACAAAATTTCACTATATGTCATGGAACGAAAGAAATCGATAGCTTTAATATATATCCGAGAAATATCGGTTCGAAATTTATTTTCAAAAATAATCAAAAAAATAATAAATTTGAGCATTTTTATACTACTTTGATTTTCAGCCAGTTCTTCCCTTTAAACTTCGCATTAGGGGGATGGTGTAAATGGAAAAATATTCTCCATAAAATTCCACTATATATCATGGAATAAAAGAAATCGATAGCTATAATATATATCCGAGAAATATCGGTTCGAAATTGATTTACAAAAAAAAAAAAAAAAATTAATTTGGGCATTTTTATACTACTACCTTGATTTTTGGCCGATTTGTCCCAACACAATTCAAATTAGAAGGTTGGTGTTAATGCGAAAATATTCTCCACAAAATTTCACTATAAGCCACGGAGTAAAAGAAATCTGTAGCTATAATATATAACTGAGAAATATTGGCTCAAAAATTGATATATACAAATTAAATGCTATTAACTGGGTTCAATATTCCTCATTTGATTTTGGGTCAATTTTTCCAATAATAGTCCACTTCAGAGGGGTGGTGTAGATGAGAAAATTAATCTCCACAAAATTTCAGTAAAAGTCATGGAACAAACTAAATCTGTAGCTATAATATATATCCAAGAAATATCGGTTCCAAATTCATGTTCAAAAATAACAAAGTACAATAAAATTGGACATATTTTGGTATATTTGATGTTTGGCCAATTTGGCCCGTTACACTCCAAGTTAGAGGGGTGGAGTCTATGGCAAAAATAATCTCCATAAAATTTTACTATAGACAATGGAACAAAAGAAATCTGCAGTTATAATATATATCCCAGAAATATCGCATCAAACATGATATATTACAATAAAGTAGTGATAATTGGTTATATTTTCAAAATTGTTATATAACAATAACATGCTGATTTTGCATCAATTTTTCTTATAACAGTTCATATTAGAGGGGTGGTGTATATGAGAAAATTATTCTCCACAAAATTTCACTAAAAGTCATGGAACAAAATAAATCGATGGCAATAGTATACATCCATGAAATATCGGTTCCAAATCTATGTTCAAAAATAAGAAAATGTTTATAGGCTTAATTAAGGATTCTCTTTGATTTGGGATTAAAATTTCCATTAAATATTTCCTTTAGCGGTCTGGGGGGAAAATTCTGAATGGGGGAAAATTTTCTTTATTAATTTTTACTATAAGTCTCCTAGATGGAGAAGAGGACTCTAGCTATAATAGAAGGCTATGAAATATCGCTACCAAATAAGTCTATATTCACAAAAGAGGTTTGTAGGCTTAATTTCATGTTTTTTTCACGGAAATGGGGTACAACATGTACCCCAACTTCATTTTAACGGTTTTCTATCAAGGAAACAAATATTCTCCATTAAATTTCACTATAGATCACCCTGAGAGAGTAGACCCCTGCTATACTAGAACTCAGAGAAATATCGCTACCAAAGCAGAGAATGTAAACCAAAGTGTTTGCAGGCTTCATTTAATGTTCTACTTCGAAAAGGGTCCCTAATGACCCTCAAAAAAATCATTTTAGAAGGGGTGCTGTGAAGGAAAAAACTGTTCTCCATCAAATTTTACTATAAGTCACCTCAAGTGATAAAAGTCCCGCTATAATTGTTACCTGTGAAATATGCCTATAAAAATAGGACCTTCGGGATTTTTTTAGAAAACTGTTATGACTTAAGCTGTCCTTTTGAAATAAGCCCTAATGACCTTCAAAACTTAATTCTAGCGGGTTACTGTCAAGGGCAAAAATATTCTCCATAAAATTTCACTATAAGTCACCGTGGGTGAAGTGACTCTAGCTATAAGTTTTGTATGTGAAATAGGCCTTAAAAATTGAACATTTTAGAAAATCCGGCATTAGGATTGTTTTTCAGGGATTCATTAGGATTGGAGTGCCTTATGAGCCTGAAAACTTAATGTTAGCGTGTTATTGTCAACGAAAAATATATTCTCCATCAAATTTCAATTTAGGTCACCTCCAGTGAGAAGACTCCAGCTACAATAGTTATCTGAGAAATACTTGTAATAAAATGTGACATATAAAAGAAAATGCTATATTTTCTTTAATTTCACGATAGGCACCCTTATAACCCTCAAAACTTAGTTTTAGCATGTCACTGTCGAGGACAAAAATATTCTCCATAAAATTTCACTATAAGTCACCGTGAGCGAAGTGACTCTAGGTAAAAGGTTTGTATGTGAAAAAGGCCCAACCAAATCGGGCATTTTAGAAAATTCAGCAAAAATTCAGGGGTTCCTTTGAATTGGAGTGTCCTATGACCCTAAAAACTTAATTTTAGCGGGTTTCTGTCAAGGGAATATATATTCTCCATCAAATTTTACTATAGGTCACCTTGAAGGAGAAAATTCCAGCTATAATGTTTACATGTGAAATATACCTAACAAAACGGAACATGTTATATTATTCCATATTAGGCTTACTTTCAGAGGTTTCTTTGAATCGGAGTGCCCTTTGACCCAAAAAACTTCATTTTAGCGGGTTGCTCTCAAGGCAAAAAATACCCTCCATCATATTTCAATATAGGTCACCTTAAGGGAGAAAATTCCAGCTATAATGTTTATATGTGAAATAGGCCTAACAAAATTGAGCACTTTAAAAAATTCTATATTAGGCTTGATTTCAGGGGTTTCTTTGAATTAGGTTGCCAAGTGACCCTGAAAGCTTCATTTTAGCT
>NW_026876822.1:0-20697 GCF_032173495.1 Musca vetustissima | reverse complement strand
GGTATAAATCCGCATCCACGCGGAATTTTAAAAGTTTATATAGCCTATGTTACTTTCAGGGCATGCCCCGTCATACAGTGTAAATCTCATTAAGATCTGTTCAGCGGTTTTGGGGTCTATCGGTAACATACAAACAAACACATTTTTTCTATTTTTTATATATACTAGCTGAACCCGTGGCGCTTCGCTGCCCATACTAAAGTTATTAATATTGGATAGTTAACGTCGAAAAGTATTTGTAGGTATTTCGTAGTGTAATATCAGTAATAATTTCGTAGCAGCCGGTCTATGTATTAGTATATTTGATTCTATTCAATAGATTACACATAAAAACAAATTTAGCTTGACTTTTCTAATCAATTGTAATAGTACCAAACACAAATATATGTTCTCCAATATTTACATGTTTCTCATTAATCGTTCAAGACCACTAAAATCCTTCAATTTTGTATGTCGGTATTCTCAACTATTTCTCCATGATATGATTGGGATCCCTTTCTCACTCCGATTAATATCGCTTATTACCTTACTTATGATCCTTGTTAAGTTTGAGTTGTGTATTTTTAATTGTTTCATTGCCAAGAAAAATTCACAACAATACATTATCATTATATGTTTACCGAACCTAGATTTCGGACTTTTATTCCACAATCAGCATTTCTCTCTTGGATATCTCCCATATTGAATTCATAGTCTTTTTCTTCAATGGTGGTTGAATTTTTAAAATTAAAAAAATGCAAATTTTATTTTTTTCACAAATTGACAAAGGTAAAAATTAAAATGTCAAAAATGTTTCATTTTACACAAATTTTATTCCAATATGTAGATAATGGAGAGAATAAAAACTGCAGACGTTTGCGGAATTACTGAACTCGTGGTTTTTATCATTACTGATAATAACATAAAAGGACCAAAAATGATGAGTCGTACCTTATCGATTTGGACAAATTTTGTTAATTCCTGGTCACTTAAGATTAGTATGTAATTATCTGCGTATCATACAAATTTGTATGAGCCGATTTATTAAAGATATTCTAATATATGCATAGAAAATGAATATTAGTTCAGAGGTATGATTACTGTTGATGCTATAATTACTGTTGATGCTATAATTCCTCGTCATCGCGGAACTTTCGAGGTTTATCTTGCCTATCTTACTTACATGGGTTGGCATGACTTACTGCGAAAATTTCAGTAAAATCTATTTAGCGGTTCTTGTGTCAACAACCAAAAGAGTTACAATTTTCTACATTTAGATTAATTAAATGCAGCGAGGGGTACATTTTCCCCAATTGTATCACGCCAATTTTTATAGGGATGATGCGTATTTGCTACCATGTTACTCAGACAAATTTTGAAGTGGGAATCTGAATATTAGTTCAGATGTATAATTACTTTCGATGCGATAACTCCACATCCACGCGAAATTTTGCAAGTTTATATAGCCTATATTATTTCCCTCGGATGGCATGATGTGCGGTAAAAATCTCAGTAAAATCTGTTCAACGGTTTGAGTCTAGAAACAAAACATGTTTTATTTCCTACATGTAGATTATTTAAGTGTAACGGAGAGTGCAATTCCACCGATATTATCTCGCTCATATTTTTATGAATAATGTGTATTCACACCTACGATATACAGGTACATTTTGAAGGCGTTGTCTGTAACCGTTCTTAAGATAAACGCATATTACATGTTCAGAAAATTTGAGGTATGCTTACTATTGATGCTATAACTCCGCGTCCACGCGGAATTTTAAAAGTTTATATAGCCTATGTTACTTTCAGGGCATGCCCCGCCATACAGTGTAAATCTCATTAAGATCTGTTCAGCGGTTTTGGCGTCTATCGGCAACATACAAACAAACAAACAATTTTTTTTCTATTATATATATATATATATAGATACTAAACATGCTGGGGGAAGTAATAATTATTGTGTGTATAAATGACGAACTTAATTCATTAGGATAAACAACAGATATTTAAAAATTAATAACTACTTATTAATTTATTTGATGCATTAAATATAAATTATTATTATAATTTTTTATCAGCTCATTAACCTGAAAAAATCTACTATTTTAGAATTATTTTTCTTTTATAAAATTTTAAATTTTTCCTAGTTTTTGCATTCAAAAACAAACACTACAGCTATGGACACTGAATCAAATTGTATAGTTTCTTATATTATTTTGAAATATATGCGTAACCTACTAAGTTCGAAAAACAAAATAATGTTTTTTTTCTGTCTAATTCGTATATTTAAGTTCACATTCACACTAATGATTTTAATTCCATTAATGATTTTATAAGCTTATACGACAGAGAAAATAAATGTGTCTACATGGCGTACTTAAAATAAAAAATGCAAAAGAATAGAAGCAAACCCTTGGATGCCATTTAAAAATATTTTTCCACAATTGTTCTGTGCTGCATCTAATTAAGTAACAGAAAAGAAAACTTTATGTCATTGTCATTCAGTTTAGCCTTTGCAATATTTTGTTTTCAAATTGCTGAAATAAAGACATAACACATTTAAGGCCCACTTAGAAATTAATTACATAAAATATAAGAAAATATTTTACTTGAAGAATTGTGCTGAATGAAATTTAAAATTTCATATACGAAAGTGCTTTAAATTACAAAGAATTTAAAACGGGGGCATACAGATTAGAACTAGCACATTATTTTATTATTTGTGGTTATCTTTTCTTTACGATGACTTTCCTTAAGGTAAAATGTACGGTTCTCAATACATGGCTTTCGCATATTTCGAAAATATTAATATTATAGAGAAAGTCTTAAATCTTGTGTTCATATCAATTTCTGTAATATTTAGGTACATACATTTTCGATGCTAGACAGCGGAACAATTCAATCTGAAGTTTTATATTCGAATAAAATATATTTTACAAATAAAACTTGTAAATAATTTTTCATATCTAATTAGATAAAGTACTTCAATTCATTTGTATATTATCACAATGACATTTTACAATGAACATTTCAAAGTAATATGATTTTGGTGCTAACTTTTATTGGGCTTATTAATATTTCGGAGACAACCCAAATTTTGTAACAAAATGAAAATCATGTTTATGGCATGAATTCAAGCGTAGCATTGTCTGGGTAATCAGTTTCTGCGTTATCATTTGTTCTAGAAAATAAGCAACATACACGTTGTCACATTCGAATAACATTTACTATGGAAACACAATATAAATTTTCGAATGTGGAAAGAAAAGACGGAAAAACATATTTAGTCATAATTGGTTATATAGGATGTATACAAAATTCGTGGAAAAATTTTATTCTTTTTATCACCATGAAATGTACATAATCATGAAATCGGTATTAATATGAAAAAATAAGTACATATCCAATTAAGTACTAATATTGATTACAGAATTTCTGAAGTATATTATTTCAAAACCGGAATTTATTTTTTAATTCTATGAAATATTTACATTTAAACTTATGAAACATATTTTGGAATTATTTAAACGGAATTTTCGAGATTTTGTCATACTCTAACTGTTATCGATTTTAAGATATAACTCTGTACATATTTGTATTCTCTGCTCATAGTGGGTATATTTTTTGGTTATTCTGTTTACAACGCTTATAAAATTTATCTGAATTTTGGATCAAAGTAATACAATAAAGTATACACTTTTTTCATTGTAACATACATACATATAGTATGTTACAATGAAAAAAGTGTATACAGTGGCGAGTTAAATCGAGTGGTTGTTTGTACATTGAGCACTTTTTACGCAATAAAAATAATATTTATAAAGGAAAAAAAAATTGCATTTATTGTGTATCTAGCACTTAGTATAATTATGCAAAAATTGAAATAATATACCAATAAGCAAATTGGCTGTAATTTGACATTTTGGTTTGTAATGGGTAGCCCCCATATAACGGGATGGACCCTCCATTAGGTATTTTGAGAAGGTTAATTTCTCACTTTTTTTGCTATCATAACATGAGTTTTCTCCTGGGAGCTCCTTTTAATTTAAGACATTTTGAAGATCATCCTCATGGTAATGGGTAAAAATGTTAGTTTTAGCTTGTTTATTTTGTTGATGTAAACATGTTTAATGTACAAACATATACTCGCATTTCCACGCCACTGTATATACATACACAGAAGCGTTAAAGCCTTGGAATACTTCATAACACAAGCAAAGTTCTTGTTCTTGTCCCTTCCTACAGCGAAATTCCACCACGAATTTCTTTCTGTGGTTGCATGAAATTTGTCCGTATTTTACATTGTTTAACTTAAGAAACAGTTATATTTGTTATTTTTGTAGTATAACTTTTGTCTTTAAAGATTTTATTATTTTCTTATTGTCTTCTAAATTGTAGCCCAAAGACAGAATGATGATGACATAATATAATTAGCCAAAAGACAAATAACAGTTGTCTTGTTGCAATGCTAATAATAAAATATTTCACCGTTCACAGTTCAGCTATGTGGCGTATTCATTTGCTGTATGTATATGTGAAGGACTCAAATGGTAACGATATCTACTGTAAGCATTTCAACATTTTAAATAAATTGTCATACGAAGATTTTATAATTAAAAACTTAAAGCCAATTCCTTGGCTCAGTTACACAGCTTTGGATTTTAACAGAAGAAATTTATTTAGAAAAATATCCACAGTAAACTCATCCAGTTTTGCGAATAAAAAATTTCAAATGCTCTATTTTAAACCAATAAGGAAGAAACCGACGAATCTGCAAGATATGGGTACTTCCGCGTCCATGACTTTCAAAGGCAACATTTTAAATGTTGATTAATTTCGACACAATTAATTTTTTTGGAATTTCACCCTTTATATTTTGTCTAGTATTTAAAGAGTAATGTCAGTGGTAAAATAAATTGAAATTTTGAACTTTAAACGATTTTGACATAAATACGAAATACGATACATTACTATTGCACTTTCAAAATTGGGTCTGTCTTATTTTGCAAAGGATTTTTCTTAGTCCTGTTTCTGCATTTTATTCATATATACATTAGTATTTTTGCTAAGAAATAGGAAGAAATACTGTCAAATGCTGTGTTTCTTTTTTCCGTAATTAAGTACCATTAAAGAAAAAAGTTCTAAGTCTTGATTTAGATTAGGCGAGTTTACTTGCGGCAATTCTTATCGTTCTCTTTTGAACTTGCTTCATGCGTCTATACAAGGCAATTCGGTTTCAAAAAAAAAAAAAAAAATATTTGTTTCAAATAGTTTTTTCACATTTAAATAAATATAAAATGTCAAAAAATACGAAATACACAAAACGAATTGCCAGAAAATTGTCGGTACCGCATATGTTAAAACTTTACAGTATTCGAGCAATTTTTTTCCATTTCTATTCCCCTTGCCCCTCTCTCCAACAAACAAAGACTTGCCGCAAGTAAACTCGCCTAATCTAAATCAAGACTAAGCCTTTAATTTAACTTTTCCCAGAAATATCCATATTCCTATTAGGATTATGTCTCTTTGGCTTATTTATACCCTCAGTCTAACGAATAATGTGTGTATATGCACTTTCAGACGGCAAAAATGTTCCCAATCGAAATATTGTATTTTTATCACATGTTTCTTTGTACCAAATAAATCCATTTCAAACAATCTAAAGTCAATTTATAATGTACGTCCGTCGGTCGGACCGGTTCACAGTGGGTAAAATTCAAATATAGCAGGGAATAAGCCAACATATTAACCACCGCATATGTTAAAAACTTTACAGTATTCTTGTAAACATATTGGATTTATTTCCAAGAAGTAGAAGTTTCAGTGCCAAGAAGGGTTGGTATGCAAATGTAGAAATTCGAATGTTTTCTCCCATGTTTGGACGAACTAATTGTAACTATGACAAGCAGATTTCTGGAAAATGACCCAAATAATAATAATTAAAGCGTTATCAAGAATTAGAAAATGTTATTGTATAGATTTTAAAGAAATCATACAATTTTATGAAAAATATCTATGTAGAAAGCGAAAGATCCCCGAATATCGTGATGCAATTGTAGTATGTGACGAAAATCAATTTCCAAATATAAATATATTGTTTCAAATCTAAATAACGATACCGGTAACCACAGCATCAGCTGGAAGACGTTTTCGTACCCCACGTCCAGTAAAATAGTATTTGAAAAGACAAATGCAAAGCACACGCTCCTATGTATATGCATAAATCTGAAGTAAATACTCATTACACAACTAAAAAAACTAAAAATAGAAGACTTGAATTGAAATAAAGATTTTTTATATGTATTCGCAATACATTAAGAGTAATGAAGTTTTCACGATTAGTAATGCCTTTCCATATATTTTCTAATAAACATTTACGAATTTAACAGGAGTACAAATGATCTTAATTAAAATAAAACATTGTTTTTTTAACCAATCATGTACTCATATTATATGTAAGGAGGGCAAATTGTACAAAGTTCGAAGGTGAGGAATGTCGATCCACTTCTTCTGGTGCCTCCCCTACAAAGGGTCAAAAATTTCATTACCTAGATTATGTCCGAAGATGAGACCCGTTGGCTAACTCCTTCTACTGCCTCGTCCACAAAGGGTCAAAATGTTGAAAACTTGTACATTTCATATGAAGTGAACGGAATATCCAATTTCATCGAAACTTTGCACATCGTAATATATTTATGGTCAAAATTAGCTGAATATTTATTTTATAATATCGAGCTAAAGGACTTTACGATTGGAACTAAACTTTAAACAAAATTCTATTGCTTAATCTGAATCGACTTCAAATACACTTAAAATAAGTTCTTTCGATCACGATTATATGTACAAATTCGTTTCGATCAGACAGATGTCGTGTGATGTATGCAGGAGCTATATTCCGGCCGGTTCTGACCAATTTAGGCGTTGTCCTTGATTCAGATAAATGAGTAGTGCAAAATTCCATCACAAGTGAACATATGCGGCCAGGGATAATATACATACACACTCGTGGACTTATAGAATCAGTATCTGTGGCATACATAATTATGCATACATAACAAATATGGTGTTTACACATTTTATTTAGAAACATGTAACTATTAGGACTATAATATGAGCCGAACAGCATTTTACTTTAATATACAACATATTTACTCTAATTAAGGTAAGTTAATTTATGTTGCCCGTAGTAAAATTTAAACACGTGAAAAACTCTTTACACTTGCACATTTGAAGCTCAAGGAATACTCTATACACATTTTACGATACGGCAATTGTCAAAGAATTAAATTTTTGATTTCATTCATATGGAATGGAAATTTTCAATTAATAATTGCTTAATTCTCCAAAAGGGACAATAATGGTCACTCGAAGTGGTCGATTCATTATGTCACATTCCATGTAGAGAACCTTTATTCATCCGTTGAATATCTTTGTTACTTGTATGTTGTATTTATTTTTTGTCTTTTAATTAATGTTTACATCTCCACATTTCCTTCCCTTCGTTGTATACCCTACATAACGACATTTCCGGTTTATTCGATTTGGTATGCCTTTAAATTACAGTGTATACTCGTAAATGGTATGAATGGTTCGGCTTGAACTCTGTGTTTTTTTATTGTTCGTATGTCCTCTTCGTATTTGGCATTACAAGATTTCCGTAGGATATTGGATTTTTCCGATAATGTCATGCGACCGACGTCGTATTTCCAACGAATCCCATGTGAAGCACAAGTAAAGAGAAATCAGAACTTAATTAAAAAGAAAATATTTGAATTTGCCTCATCTACTATGAGATTTGAAAGTGAAGTAAAGTAAGTAAGCCCTCCATGTGTGTGAATTTGTTTGTAAACGTGTGTTGCATACACCATTCAATATTTAATTCCCTGCAGAGGCAAACAGTTTTAACCTGCCTTTTTGTGGCATTGGTCAGATAGGTGAATGAGTTTTAAGACTCTGTTGTCCGTCATTTTTGAAACAGATAAATTGGCTGTGATGTTATCAGAACTCGGGACTGTTAACTTTGTTTTAATAGCGCCCTAATTTTAGATAGGCTATTTTCAATTTAAGAATTTAATGTGAAGAGTAAGCTCGGGTAAAGTGGTACATGGTAATGGTAAACTAAGAGCATGACAACAACGGTATAAAAAATATATCAAAATGCACAATAGACATCAGCCCATGCGATTGACAAACAATTATGCAAAGCGTCAAGAAAAGCGATCCTGGTTTTTCGCCAGATTAATAACAAATTAAACATAACACTACGAACAAACGTGTTTCGATTTTTTTGCAATTATTATACAAATTGTGTGTTGAAATTTTCTCGCTTCACAACGATCTACTTGGTGGGAACGACTCCGAAAAACGAATAATTGAAATGATTATCAACACCTCATTTCGTTCAGTCGAATTCTTTTCGCCACACTGCCTTATATGTTCATTTGTACAATAACAACTACAATTTACACGATTCGATAGATTAAGTGTTATATGCGACCGTTTGCTAAAACAAGTCGAGTGAAAACTGGGAAAGCAAACTGAAATAATCAAATACAAGCCCAGAGTCATGTTGTCATGACATTTGCTACAAAAAATAATGTGGGAAGTGAAACATAGAATGCACGTGGCTTTTATTGCAGAATATTTCGGATGAACGAACTTGTCTGTGTCCTCTGATATTGTGATCAGTTCACTGTTCATAACAACATACATATACAAGAAGTTTGTGTCGTATTAGTGACTAACTAGACATTTTATAAAACGCAAACAAATTTTAAATAATAACGTATAAGTGTTATGTGAAATGTAATAGCTGAAACCAAATGGCTTCCATAGAATATCATAGTAACAACATTAATTTGGACGTTACGTTGCCATGTATGCAATTAACAATTCTACTTATCTATCCGAATACCTGGAATGAGTGGTTTTTTTAATTGGGCCTATGCCATTACCATGTAAATTCCTAAAATAGAGCGGGAATTATATATCGAGGTTATGTCAAAACATGGCTTTATATTAAATATTTTCTACAATAATATCTACCAAACTTCAACAAAAAGGAATGCCAAATTACAAACTCAGAGGTTGGCAAAGACGACTATTATTCTTAAAATACCGATAATGGCTCGCACCAATATATCACATTTTTAATACCATTCCAGGTGTTGTAGCAATATATGTTAAAATTCCAACTCTATTATTGACGACCCTTTGACGTGGTTTAAACCTGTTTGTGTTTTTGGTTGACAAACAAAACAAATTTTCAACAAATTAATATAAAAATAACCAGAACTACACGGTAGTATATCTTTCGTGCATATTAGGGTATTTTTATATCATAGAAAAAAAAACGATAGACATGATAAACATCATCTGGATTGAACTTATATCTCGAAATAGCATTTAAATTGTCTATGCATATAACGTGTAAAGTGTATCTGTCTGAGGCAGCAACGTACACAGGATTTCATTTCGGAGGGGGCCCGGTAGTACAAAATAAAAAAATTCGCTGTTGCAAACATAAATTTACTGTGAAAAATTTTCATTTCGGGGGGGGGCCCGGGCCCCCTGCGTACGTCCCTGGTCTGAGGGACTTGGATACGCATAATCCGATGATGAAGAACACAACTTTCTATTTAATATAGTATTTACTAAACCTTATTGAGTGTGAAAGCTTTATACTAAGTGATAGTATCTCTTAAAGCTGTCTTTAGTCCGGAAAACATGTAGACAAAAAAATTGGAAAAATTTAAGAAATTCGCGAGTATTATCAGTAATCTTAAAGCTGGCTGAGACAACGGAAAATATTTACAATTACTTAAAAGTTATATATAATTACTTGCTGAACCCGAGACGCTCCGATACCTCTTTTAAAGTTACCAACCATGGTACTATTATAAAAGATAACAACAAAACCCAGAAAATTTGGTTTTTGATAATAACCCCACAGAAAAATTGGGTACGAATACATTTCGAAATTTATTACATTTCTCCCCGGTATTCAATTTACTCAATCTGCCTGCTCGGAATATTTGAGAAAGTAAATCTTGCCTTAAAGCTTGCTTTTGATATCTGTTCGAAAAAATTCTATGACTAACCCTAATATGCAATTTCAGGCATTGATAATTTATTTTTTATAACAATAATGTTGTTTTTGTAATATACAGTCGAGTACGGTTATAATGAATAGTAGAAAAAATATATTCTCTTGGAAATTGATAGGTTTTGTGTCATTTGTTGATAATACATAAGCCGCTTCTAATTTTCTTTGATGAATATGACAAAATTGAAATAAATGAAAACTAAAATTTGGTTAAAATTTAGAGAACATTATTGTAAAACTTTACATTCAACTTAGTAGTTTTTCGCATAACAGACGTAACGACAATTATTTGAAATTTTTTTTCACGCAAATGTTACAGGGACTGCGTCTCAACTTGTTCATTGAAACAAAACACGAAATATGCGTGAGCTGTTTAAAACTGTGTTACCTAAAATATAATAGCTAAAAAGTCAGTCATTATGTATGTGCATGGAAATAGGGAGAAGATTGATAATGTTAAGTTTAACAATATTGGTAGTTGCGCTTTTGGAGTATTAAGACTTTTTAATGGACTTAAAACTGAAATTACGTGGAAGTAGAGTTCAATCTCATCGTACCAAGTCCGTCCGCAGACAATTTTTTAAGTAGGGATCTGTAACGCTTATTAAGATATAAGAGTTTTTATTAAAATATAAGAGTTTGCTGTAACTCCACTAACTAACACATTCACGCCGAATTTTAGTAGTCTATATAACATATGTTACTCCCATCAAACGACATTTCGTCTACATACAAATATATATAACATTTTTGTTTTATATATAGATAAATGATCCAATATGAAAGGCAATATTAAATAAGTAAATTTATTTTTCTGAACTTTTTTTAATACTGTTAGGGGTTTTCGATATATCACCACAAAATATATTGGGACGTACACTTATTTTTAGCCGAACCTTAATAAATATTTGAAGAAATGGTTTTAACAATAAGGCATATTTGTGATCAAATAAAATAGAAATACAACCCTATTCAAGAACCCATACGATAGCATATATCGGAACTGCATATGACTTGTTTTGTACTGGAACGTTGGTATATTTTCATAAATAGATTTCATCATCGCTGTCAGAAAACTACCGTTATTTCGACAATTTTCTATAATAATTAATAATTATATAATAACACTGTGCGACAAATTTAAATTTTTTTCATTATTACCGGGAAATTCCCAAAGATTATTAAAGAGGGGCTAAAAAAATATATATTTATATTCAATAGTTTTTAAGAAATTTGCAGTACAAAATTAACTAAAGTCTGCAAGATAATTGTTGTTATTATATAAAATTTTATAATGTAAATTTCTTAAAAACTATTGAATATAAATATATAGTTTATTCCGAGACTTCAAATGGATTTTGACGTAGAATATTTTATTTTTTGACATTATATACCTAAAATCAAGTTTCATGTTACTTTAATGCACTTAGTCGAAAAAATACTGGGAAATGCCTTTGACAAAAAAATACAAAAACATTATATATACAGATTTCTCTTGTTCAGTGACTTATGCTAAAAATTGATGGAGAATATTTTTGTCCCTTATACTATCCTTCTAAAACGACATCTTGTGGGAAAAATGGGTAAAAACTAGTAATAAGTACGATATTAACCCTAAAATGAGTTTTTGTTTTTTTAAGATTTTTGACGTTTAGACTGATTTTTGAGTTTTAGTCTATTCTGAGACTTATAGTAAAATTTTATGGCGAACATAAAATTCTGTAGAATATTCTGTGCAGCTTTAACCCCGTTTTGAATGAGTTTTCAATCACTCCTGGAAAAAGGGACCGAAAAGACGCCTTTAATGAGTCGGTTGAGGGTTAAAGTTGTGTAGCAAAATATTCCCCGATATTTTATCAGTAATATTGCCGAAGACACTATATACCTAAAATGAAAGGATTTCATGAAATCATACTTCGAAATTTATAAAATTCTAGAAAAGGGGGAATATTGTCCCCCCTTTTTAGGTTACCTCCCGACGTAAACTTTCAAAACGCCGATACACGTGTCTTCTTTTTTTAGCCCGTCTTTCATAATCTGTTGGAATTTCCCGTTGATTATTTTTTGTGTTGCACAGTGTAATTAACAACTGTATAATCTTCTCCCCAGAACAAATGTTTTTCCAAAAATTCTAATCTAATAATAAGATATTAAGATTTTAAATTATCTTTGACGTATCTATCAATCAAATCTCGAGGCGAATATCAGTTTATTGTGATCGTTCAAGATAACCAGAGTTGTACATTTTATTATTTTTTTATTATTTACTAGCGGACCTGGCAAACGTTGCCTTACCTATCAATATAGGTGATGTATAATTTTGGGCATTTTAGGATTGTTTTTATACACTCCACCATAAGATGGTATGTACAGATTTTTGTAATACCTTGGTATTTATAAGAGCACATATAAAGTAACATTACTATACTGAATATCTACAATTTGATGTTTATGAGCGAGTCTTGTTGCTCCCTCCATGAGTTAAGATAGAACTTTGAAAATTACACATACATTTCTACTACTCATAAGATATTTAGTATTGAAAATGTTAATGATTTTGACACGTTTTTAAATGTAACCGGCAGTAATTTGGCATTTTGTTGTTTTATTTGGAAGAATGAATCCTACTCAAATTGTCAATGTAGGACCACTCTTTCAGATAGCTCCCAATATTTTGTATTTTCGGGAATTTGGTCCAATGTGGCTGTAATGTTTCATCAATATTTGTCCAAGTTTCCGTGTAGCCCACATATAATGGTATAGTTCGGTATTTTCTCATGTGGTGTCAAATCTTCCTACCAACAATTAGTATATATCCATCCTCATTGTAGTACCTGCAATATATCATTCCGGTATATGGAATGGTACAACACATTTTTGCGGAAACGTTCCTATTTAGGACCAAATTTTGATATACCTCCTACATACAGGTCGCGCCCCATTTTCGGTGCCACACATATTTCCCGTATAATTTTCCAATTCCAATTTGTGTAACATTGTCCACATATAAATGTGGACAGATTAGAAGGTATGAAAAGTTCGATCCTAACCACATTTTTACATGTTATTAGATGTCATCATTTAATATATCGGTATTTATTCATTTAATATATAGGTATTTAATATAATCAGATTTAATTAAATGTTCCCAATATATTTATAAGACTTTCACATAATGGTAGCCCAATATTAAATTAGCTTTTTATACCCTCCAAGATTTAAGATAGAGCTTTGAAATATAGTGGTAACCCCTAATATTGGGTATTTGGCTGTAATTTTATATTCACCCAAGTTTCAAATAGCCCCATATTATAGTTCTCCACTTTTTTCGATGCTGTTGGGGATTTGGGCACGTAATTTGGCATTTAAGGAATCTACATATTATGTATGAACATTTCAATATTAGATGTCCTCATTTAATATATCGGTAGTAAGGATATCGAGGTATTTGTAATTTCATAGTTACATGTTCAATACGAATAGGTAAAATAATGAGTTATAATAAATCTTTTTGTCGGACTTTGTTGATTTTGCTGTTTTTCACTTTTCATATGTACTTAATTAATTTTGCAAAGAACATATCATCGTATATTAGTTTTCTCTGTGTTACACATTTTTGGTATCGGATATATGCGAGGTGTTGTGTTTATAAGTTCAAAGACATTGACCAACTATTAGGCATATAACCACCATATAATGGTACACCAGATTTTATATTTCCCGTGACATAGCAACATTTTAGATACATTAAGGAGCAACATGTTCGTATGGAATTTTTATTATTATTTTTTTGAAGAAAAATATTTTAGGGCATGGAATTTAGAATCAGAACTCTATTTCGAATGTCTTCTGATTTTTCCCTAGACCTCCACGAATATTTTAACTAAGGCCAGATAAATCCGTTTAGACGTTCTCGAGTTTTAGCGAGACTAACGAACAGCAATTCATCTATATATACGTATGTATATAGATTTTCAAACAAATTAATCTAGGGCATGGATTTTAGAATCCTTCGTATCCTGAACTCGATTAAGAATGTTTTCTGATTTTCCACCCTTGCATTAGTCCTAAAATGCACGTGCATTCTATGGAAAATGTGTACATACAATGATCACGTGTACATTCAATGATATACTTCTCAATTATTTTTTTGTATTCTCCCAAACAATGTTTCAATATATTGTAAATCCAATTGAAAAAATTAAATATTTTGAAAATGTTCAATAGTTGACAAATGTAGGTTTAAAGGAATGATACGCTACCAATTGCCAAATATATCTCAATATAACAACTATGACGTGGTGCAATCAAAATAGCTTGAAACTAAATTCGTGAAAATGCTAATATGTTGCATAATACTTTTTACAAAATTTTCGCGGTTTTCGATTTTTTCTCACCTTTTAAACTTTCCCTAGACCTCCACGAACATTTCAAGACTAAGATCAGATAAATCCGTTCAGCCGTTCCCGAGTTTTAGCGAGACTAACGAACAGCAATTCATTTATATATATATATATATAGATAGAAGATATCGGACCCGGAAAACGTTGTCTTGCCTAGCAATATTGTTAATTTATAATTTTCGGCAAACGTTGTCTTGTCTAGCAATATTGCTGATTTATAATTTTCAGCAAACGTTGTCTTGCCTAGCAATATTGTTGATTTATAATTTTCGGAATCTTAGAGTTTTTTTTTTAAACCCTCCACCATAAAGTCTAAAATTTCTGTTCATACAAATTTGTGGAAAAAAATAATTTTAATAAATTTAAATGCGCATATAAGTTTGACTTTGGGAGTTAATTATATTTTCCCAATATATTTATATGACTTCCTCTTAACGGTAGCCCAATATTAAGTTAGCTTTTTATACTCTCCACTTTAAGAAAGAGTTTTGAAATTTGCACATACATTACTACTCCTAGGCTATTTGTTATTTAAAATGTTCCATATGGGTTCTCTTTTAACGGTAGCCCCCCTAATACGGTATTTTGTAATATCGTAAAAATGATTTTTTCAACAGAATTGGTAGTAATTTTTAATTTTTGATTGCCATGTGTCCGGGTCTCCCCCTAATAACGCCATCCTTTAATATTCGGAATTTGGCTTAATTTTATATTTTGGATATCATTGAGTACAAAATGTTCCTAACATAATTTGCCCAAGCTTCCCAAAAGCCTCCACATTATACGATTCTTTGGGGATTTGGGCATGTTTTTAGCCTAATCAGCTGTAGTTCGTTGTTTAGTTGTTTTATTTGGTAGCATATATCCTATTAAATTAATTAATTATCAATATTGGTCCACTTTTGTGTGGTAGCCCCCATATGCAATTGCGTACAAATTTTCATTACAAAAATTATCAATAAAAATTATCACCAAAAGTAATATATCTCCATTTCCATTGTAGTAGGTGCAATATGTCATTCCGGTATATTGGGGGGTATGACAAATTTTTGCAAAAAAATCTCTATTTAGGTCCAAGTTTTGATATAGCTCCTACATACTGGTCCCGCCCCATTTTCGGTATTTTGAATAAAAATCTAATTTTTTCATAGAGTCGGCTATAAGGCATAACGGATTCCTGTGAATAAATAACATCATCCCAGAAATTATACGCCATAATTACATGAATAGGTAACATCATGAGACTCATTATTATAATAAATGTTTTTGATGGAAGATTTAGTATAACCTTAACATTAGGTATTTTGCCTTCGCTGTTTTTAAATATTACTGGTTCTTCATTAATTGTTATCTTTCCAGTTGTGCTTCATGATAGATTTGTGCAAAAAAAATCTTGTATATTAGTTTTCTCTGTGATACACATTTTTTGTGTCGGATATATGCGAGGTGCTCTGTTTATAAGTTCAAAAATATTGACAAATGATTAGGCATATAACCACTATAAAATGGTACCAACTGATTTGGTACTTTAAAGAACAACATGTTCCTATGGAACTATTATTATTATTTTCAAGCAAATTCCCTGAATTGACACGAACTCCATTCAGAATGTCTTTTGATTTTACATCCTAGCATTTGCCCCAACATTTACGTGTATTCTATTGAAAACGTGTACATACAATGATCGCGTGTAAATTCAATGATATACTTTTCAATTTTTTAGGTATTCCCACATAAAATAGTTTCAATACAATGTCAATCCAATTGAAAAAATAATAAAATATTTTGAACATTTTTCAATAATTGACAAATGTAGACTTAATGGAATGATACGCGGCCAATATTCGCCAATATCTTAAAATAACATGTAAGACGTGGTGAAGTCAAAATAGCTCGATACTAAATTCGTGGAAATGCAAATATGCTTCATAATTTTTTTTTTTTGCAAATTTTTCGCGATTTTTAAAACCTTCCCTGAAGCTCCACGAACATTTCAAGACTAAGGTAAGAAAAATCCGTTCAGCCGTTCTCGAGTTTTAGTGAGACTAACGAACAGCAGTTCATTTTTATATATATAGAAGATATAGAAGATTTATTTTGCACTTTTATATAATTTAACAAATAGTGAATAAACATTCCAATTTCCGTTGAACTACCTTAGGTAAAGCAATTGTATAGACGTTTTAGAAAAAAATTACAAACATTCGTACACTTTTGCTCGCATTTATTAGTTATCCACTCCACATAATAATGCACTTTTTATTTTATTTAATATTTGCCTTTGGCTAAATAATAACAAGTTCATTTGACGGTATTTGGCGGAATTATATTATATTTATTTATTTAGAGACGCCTGTTCTTTTACATTATATCAATACAATTAATTAAAACTTAACATAATAATTTTAAATTACCCACGTAAGTGTTTGGATTATTTCTTAGTTTATTTAATGATATTATAGGTTGTGTTGTTGAGTTGATTATGCTATAGTTTGCCTGTCATTTGATTGCTGTTTTATTTTTCCTTTTATTTTTGAGCATGAATTCAATTTTTGTTGAGAATTATTCTTCTAGGGTTGATTCTTTTTTATTGATGTTTCACTTTTATTATTGGGCGTTAATTCCATTTTTGTTAGGAGCTATTCTTCTTGGTTCCGATTAGAGTTGGACTTTATTCTTCTGCGTTCTGATTAGAGATGGGCGCCACTTATGCATTTATTAATTATGTGAGAGAGTTACCACTCCACTTAATAATGCATTATTTTTATTTTATGTAATATTTGCTTTGGCATTGGGAATTTTATTTATATATTTTGAGACGTCTGCTCTTCTACATTATAAAGAAATATGATAAATATGACATTATACCCTCAAAAGCTAGAATTTCACTTCAGCACATAATATAATTCTAAACACACATTCTGCCTAATGGCATGACATACAGTTAGAATACGCAGATGCTAAATATTATATTTAAATGAATTGTAGTAAAGATTAAACGATTTCCTGTGCAACAAGAAAACATCATGTTTGAAACGTTTTCTGGTTGCACAGAAGATATTATTGACAAGATTTCCAGCATATGAGATTTGTCTTTATGAACGTATGAAGCAAAAATGCAAATTTATGCGTGGCGACGTTTTGCTTGAGTGAATAAATAACTTGAAAGCACCATTGGTGGCATTGCAAAATTTTTGCTGTGTTGTTGAAAGGAAAGGAAGGAAATTATAATGATATGATTTCGAACAATTTTCCGCTACATTAAAAAATTCCCAACAATTTAATTAGAAATATGTTTTTTTATGTTTCTAATATTTAAATTTGTATCATACCCAATTGTAAAATCAATATACATAATCGATGTTCCCCGTAAAAGTCTTAATGGTATGAGAATTGAAAGGAACTGTTATGTTCTGTATTAGTAGGTGGGTGGACAAAGGGTGGACATTTGAACACAGTATATAATCCCCCTTTACGAGTATAGAATGTTGGCAATTACCCTTGAGTACCATTACATCACAGTCAATGGTTAATTTAAAGTCAATCTTCTATTATACGATTTACTGCTCAATTTATAAATTTTTTATATCACCATGGTCTTTCTTTTTGACAAATTGTACTTAGACGTGTTGTGGAACAGACAGTCAAATATAATTGATGCTAACGCACACACAAGCAGCAGTAAATTGGGTGAAATGTCCTAAATATTTTATTAGTTCGCCTTTGACACTGACGTCCATATGGCATATGTTAAACGACTGAATGAACTGTGACCAATGTGCAAAACTGAGTGCTTAAGTGGAGGACTTGGAAATGGACGTTTCTTTTTTTTGTACTACTTGTTAAATAATATAAAACATGACAATAGAGTTTGCATTTTATATAATGAAACTATATTAATAATCAAAACAGGAAGCAATGTTCTGATGATAATAAATTATTTATTAAACTTAATGGTAGATAAACCTATTTAGATAGAAATAGAAATAAACTTTAAACACAACACGCACTATTGCACTAGAACATACTTGCTGAAAACATTCTCTTGGAATTTCGCACTATTTTCCTTTGTTTCAACTAACTAGAAGAACTTATATTTTTATGTGACAGGACAATATATTTATTTCGCTGAGTGGCAGCATGATTATTATTCTCGAAGCTGTAATTCTCAAGTTCCACAGTTAGTCCGAGTCTACTGGACGTCTTGCGCGTTGATACCATCAGCTTGGTCTTCTTGCCGTTTACTACCAGACCCACTTTGGCAGACTCCTTTTCAATTTGTTCAAAGGTGGGTGTTACCGCTCGCAATGTTCGACCCATTATATCGATGTCATCGGCGTAGGCGAGTAACATGTGTTGTTTGGTGAACAGAGTGTCATTTCTGTGATCATTGGCTTCAATCGTTCACACAGCACACTGGATAGCACTTTATATGCGATGGGAAGGAGACTTATTCCCCTATAGTTGGCACATATCGTCTTGTCTCCTTTTTTGTGCACGGGACCCAGGATGCTGAGGTTCCAATCATTGGGCATGCATTCATCTAGCCAAATTGTACTAATCAGCTGGTGCATGCTCCTGACCAGCATCTGGGCACCAGTCTTGAATAGTTCGGCTGCTAACCCATCGGCTCCTGCTGCTTTGTTGTTCTTGACCCGATTAATTGCTTTTATGACCTCATCATGGCTAGGTGGTATACACTCTATACCATCATATCTTATTGGCTCTGGGGTATCTTCTTCAACACCATTATTTGATACCAGAAGCTTTTCGAAATGCTCCTTTCAGATCCTCAACACGCTGTCTGTATCTGTCACCAGGTTTCCTACTTCATCTCTACAGGAAGGTGTGCCTGCACTAAAGCCTTCGGTTTGGTGTTTTACTCGTTGGTAAAATTTCCGGACTTCATTCTGACTCCTGTACATCTCGATTTGCTCATGCTCACGTTTTTCTTGTTCTTTCTTCTTTTTTCTGAAAACCCGTTTCTCCCGATAATTCTCCATCACGTTACGTGTTGCTACTGTCTGCAGGGTTACCCTATACGCTGCGTTTTTCACATCAGTAGCATTACGACACTCCTGATCGTGCCATGGAGTTCTTGGTGGTTATTTTTGGTACCCAAGTATTACTTTTGCTGCAGTTTGTAGGGAGTGGGTAATTCTTTGCCATTGTGCTTCTATACTATTATCGGGACAAGAAGTGTTTTCTTCAAGCAGATGGGTATGTTGAGCGGAGTAGGCCTCGGCTACCTTTTCGACGTCGAGTTTCCGTGTTGTGTTAGATCGCACCTTTGCTGCTACATTAAGACGGTGCGTACCTTGGCTGCCATAAGGTAATGGTCCGAATCGATATTCGTTCCTCGGATCGATCGGACGTCTAAAACACTGGATGAATGCCTTCCGTCTATCACAACATGATCAATTTGATTTCTCGTTGCTTGATCAGGAGAGATCCAGGTGGCCTTGTGTATATCGAGATGCTTGAATCTGGTGCTGCTAACTACCATGTTTTTTACTGCGGCGAAGTCAATCAACCTCATGCCGTTGTCGGATGTATCTTCATGAAGGCTGAATTTTCCGACGGTGGGGCCAAAGATATTTTCCCTTCCGATTTTTGCATTAAAATCTCCTAGCAGAATTTTAATGTCATGGCCAGGGCAACGACCATATGCTGTTTCTAGGCGCTCGAAAAATATGTCTTTGGTCTGTTCATCTTTATCTTCGATCGGATCATGGGCGCAAATGAGGCTGACGTAGAAGAACTTCGCTTTTCTAAAGATTATAGCAATTCGTTCATCTACTGGAGTGAATTTGGAGACGAGGTCTTTTATTCTCTTGTTAACCATAAATCCGCAGCCAAATTCATGTCTCGTTTCATGGCAGCTATAATACAAGGCGTAATCGTCTGATTTACTTACGCCTGTCCCTTTCCATCGCATTTCCTGTAAGGCAATAATATCGGCTTTGTACTTCTTAAGTACATCCGCCAAAGCGAACACTGCGCCTGTTCCAAGTGCAGATTCGCAGATCGTGGTCCTTTAGACGTTTGCGGGGGTCGTCAACATTAGGGGGGTTTGGTTTTCTTTTTCTTAGCTTTTTCTTAGTAGGTTGGGTTTTCCGACGCCTCGACCCATTTTTTATAGTTCTTATAGGTGAACTCGCGGCACATATTATCTCACTATTTCATCGAGTGATGAGAATAGCTCCCCAG